>NC_135815.1:7185693-7320693 GCF_964213995.1 Mustelus asterias
ATGTGTGAATGGGAGAACAAGGTTTAGATGATTAAGGGATTACCTGAGGAATATGGCAGTTGGCCCTGAAGGGGGAACAAGGGGTGGGGTTGGGAGACAAGATGGTGGGCGAGGTTTCAAAAGTGGAAAAAATAGAAATAAGAAAAAATAGATAGAAATGGGGTGAAGGTGGAGGGGCGAACACCCTAAGGGTGACTGTTGCATCAGGTAAATGTGCCGGCAGTACCATTCAGACACATCTGCCCATTAAAAGACAGCATCTTCCTACAATGGTTTCATGGTCATCATTGGACTTTTAATTCCAGATGTTTTTTACTGAATTTAAGTTCCACCATCTGCCGGAGTAGGAACCCATCTGGTTCGCTTAATGTCCTTTAGGGAAGGTAATCTAGAGTCACAGAGTCATAGAGGTTTACAGCATGGAAACAGGCCCTTTGGCCCAACTTGTCCATGCCGCCCTTTTCCTTTTAAAACCCCTAAGCTAATCCCAATTGCCCGCATTTGGCCCATATCCCTCTGTACCCATCGTACCCATGTAACTATCTAAATGCTTTCTAAAAGATAAAATTGTACCCGCCTCTACTACTACCTCTGGCAGTTTGTTCCAGACACTCACCACCCTCTGTGTGAAAAAATTGCCCCTCTGGATACTTTTGTATCTCTCCCTCTCACCTTAAACCTATGCCCTCTAGTTTTAGACTCCACTACCTTTGGGAAAAGACATTGACTATCTACCTTGTCTATGCCCTTCATTATTTTATAGACCTCTATAACGTCACCCCTCAGCCCCCTACGCTCCAGAGAAAAAAGTCCAGTCTATTCAGCCTTTCCTTATAACTCAATCCATCAAGTCCTGGAAGCATCCTAGTAAACTCTTTCTAGTTTAATAATATCCTTTCTATAATAGGGTGACCAGAATTGCACACAGTATTCCAAGTGTGGTCTTACCAATGTCTTGTACAACTTTAACAAGACGTCCCAACTCCTGTATTCAATGTTCTGACCGATGAAACCAAGCATGCCGAATGCCTTCTTCACCACTCTGTCCACCTGTGACTCCACTTTCAAGGAGCTATGAACATGTACCCCTCGATCTTTTTGTTCTGTAACTCTCCCCAATGCCCTACCATTAACTGAGTAAGTCCTGCTCTGGTTCAATCTACCAAAATGCATCACCTCGCATTTGTCTAAATTCAACTCCATCTGCCATTCGTCAGCCCACTGGCCCAATTGATCAAGATCCCGTTGCAGTTGGAGATAACTTTCTTCACTGTCCACTATGGCACCAATCTTGGTGTCATCTGCAAACTTACTAACCATGCCCCCTATATTCTCATCCAAACCATTAATATAAATGACAAATAGCAGTGGGCCCAGCACTGATCCCTGAGGCACACTGCTGGTCACAGGCCTCCAGTTTGAAAAACAACTCTCTACAACCACCCTCTGGCTTCTGTCAAGAAGCCAATTTTGTATCTATTTAGATACCTCACCCTGGATCCCGTGAGATTTAATTTTATGCAACAACCCACCATGTGGTACCTTGTCAAAGGCCTTTCTAAAGTCCATGTAGACAACATCAACTGCACTGCCCTCATCTATCTTCTTGGTTACCCCTTCAAAAATCTCAATTAATTTTGTGAGACATGATTTTCCACTCACAAAGCCATGCTAACTGTCCCTAATCAGTCCTTGCATCTCTAAATGCCTGTAGATCCTGTCTCTTAAAATATCTTCCAACAATTTACCCACCACAGATGTGAGGCTAACTGGCCTGTAGTTCCCAGGCTTTTCCCCGCAGCCCTTTTTAAACAAAGGCACAACATTTGCCACTCTCCAATCTTCAGGCACCTCACCCGTGACTATCGATGATTCAAATATCTCGGCTAGGGGACCCGCAATTTCCTCCCTAGCCTCCCACAACGTCCTGGGATATACCTCATCAGGTCCCGCAGATTTATCTACCTTGATGCGCTTTTAGACTTCCAGCACCTCCTTCTCTGTAATATGTACACTCCTCAAGACATCACTACTTATTTCCCCAAGTTCCCTAACATGCACGCTGCCCTTACCCGGTGCAGCCTACATGAGACTTCAGAACCAAAGCAATGTGATTAAATCTTAAATGCCCTCTGTGGTAAACCACTGTTAGCTTATTACCTGTATATGTGACATGCCTGGACACATCCCTGCCGGCCCTACCCGAGACTCCTCCCCCCCTTGTCCAGGTATAAAGGCGACTGCTCCCCACCCCCCCTGCCTCAGTCTGGACCAGTTCATCGGCATGGGTGTGCTCCAAGTCTTTTGCTGATAAAAGCCTATTTGTTCTTGCATACAAACTAGTCTTTGCTCGATTGATGGTGCATCACCCTCTTAGCAAGCCACTCCGTTCAAGAACAATTAGGGATGGGCAACAAATGCTGGCCCAGTCAGTGATGCCCATATCCCATGAACGAATAAAAAAATGTGTTGGATAAGGGTTTAGAAGTTTGATGGAGTGAGGTCTACAAAAATACAGTCAACATTAGATTAAAGTTCACCCCCTTATCCCTTCATTCCCTGACAATCAAAAGCCCAGCAGTCGTGGACCTGGCAGGCAGATGGTGGTGTAGTGGTAATGTCACTGGGCTGGGAATCCAGAGGCCCAGGCAAATACTCCGGGGACAAAGGTTCAAATCTCACCACAGCAGCTGATGGAATTTAATTCAATGAAGGAATCTGGAATATAAAGTTAACCTTAGTAACGATAACCATGACAATTTTAATGATTGTTGTAAAAACCCATCTGATTCAGTAATGTCCTTTAGAGGTCTGGCCTCTAGACCAACAGCAATGGGCCTTAACCCTCTTAACTCGTCTAGTAAGTGATGCGCTATCAATAAGGCGAAAGACTACCGATATGCCAATATAAGTGTAGGCTTTTATTCACAACAGAATCAGGAGCAGATCCCAACAATTGACCGACCTGGACTGAACAAGGGGGAGGAGACAGCCACCTTTATACTAGGTGCTGAGGGGAGGAACCAAACTGGAAGGGGATGTGTCCAGGTATGACAAACACACACAACGGTGGTCCATATAGGACAAAGGCACAACTGAGGTCCACCACAGTAAGCAACTCAGTCCAAGGACAATTAGGGAGAAGCAAAAATACTGATCTTGCCAGTGAAGCCCACATCCCAAAAAACATTAAATATTTTCCTCACCAGTTTTAATTCTGACCCTTCTTTGAGAGATTTTCATGTGAAATTTTCTTGTTTCCAGGATAAAGGTTCTGCTGACAAGGCCTCCATTTATTGCTGATCTTTAATAATCCTTGTGAAGGTAGTGGTGAGGCAACTTATTGAACCGCTGCAGTCCATGAGGTGGAATCTTGGTACAGCTGACTTGGATTTGAAGTGCTCGCCAACCAATCAGCACCTTTTTCCCTTATTGTGATTGAAATTTTCTATTCCTGTCTTTGGGCCTGATGAGTGCAAGGTGAAAAGCTTCAGCAAGTCACTTCTTTTTTCATCAATGACCTCAGATTGCTCCAATTGAATATCCTGTTTTCATCTCCTTTCTTTCAAGAGGGCTAGAATGCAAGAACAGGAATGTACTTCTGAGGCTGTATAAGGCTCTGGTCAGACCCTATTTGGAGTATTGTGAGCAGTTTTGGGCCCCATATCGAAGGAAAGATGTGCTAGCCTTGGAAAGGGTCCAGAGGAGGTTCACAAGAATGATCCCTGGAATGAAGAGCTTGTCGTATGAGGAACGGTTGAGGACTCTGGGTCTGTACTCGTTAGAGTTTAGAAGGATGAGGGGGGATCTTATTGAAACTTACAGGATACTGCGAGGCCTGGATAGAGTGGACGTGGAGAGGATGTTTCCACTAGTAGGAAAAACTAGAACCAGAGGGCACAACCTCAAGCTAAAGGGACAATCCTTTAAAACAGAGATGAGAAGGAATTTCTTCAACCAGAGAGTGGTGAATCTGTGGAACTCTTTGCCGCAGAAGGCTGTGGAGCCAGGTCACTGAGTGTCCTTAAGACAGAGATAGATAGGGTCTTGATTAATAAGGAGATCAGGGGTTATAAGGAAAAGACAGGAGAATGGGGATGAGAAAAAAGTCAGCCATGATTGAATGGTGGAGCAGACTCGATGGGCTGAGTGGCCTAATTCTGCTCCTATGTCTTATGGTGTTATGGTTACTGCCTCGCTACCAGCACCTTTTGTCTCACCTTTTGGTAATGTAGTTTCTCCTACCTTCCACCCTCTCCCTTCCCTCCCTCCGCATTTGCTTACGACCTGTCACGTCTCGAAACTTGCAAGTTGATGACTGTTCATCAGACCAACTTTTTCCCTTACCTGCGAACTTTCTCCAGTTCCGAAGTAACTTTAAGTCTGTCTCTGCGGAGAAGCTGCCAGACCTGCTGAGTGTTTCCATTTCTCAAACTTTTCTAGATTTCCAACATCTGCAGAATTTAGAATTTGTGTCCACTCTAATTGTCTCTGCAGGGGAGTGCAGGTTAAAACCAGTAGGCTGGGAGCTGGACTTTAATCTCACTGACTGACAACTGTGCTCGAACAACCCTAAATACATTGCCGCAGCAGACTGCAGTATTGGAGTGTCACTGCCAGAGGTCCATGAACAAAGATCATCAATTATATCTTCGTGTACAGCTGCCAATCAGAATAAGAGGAAAAGGGAAACTGCACTCCAGAGAGTACGCGCTATGTTTTGATAGGAACAAGATTTGACATTGAATAAAGGGGCAGCTTGTGTTGGGGAGCTCAAAATTGGAACTCCCACCCCGTGCCTCACAGACTCACCTTATTGTCTTGTCTCATGTTGTGTGTGCTAACCTCCAGGACTTCGAATAGAATCATAGAATCCCCACAGTGCAGAAGGTGGCCACTCGGCCCATCAAGCCTGCACCGACGACAATTCCACCCAAGCCCCATCCCCTTAACCCCACACACCTACCCCGCCAATCCCTCTAACCTACGCATCCCGGGACTTGCATGGGGAATCACTGATTGACCTCTCTGTGGCACATTGGTGAGCACTGCTGCCTCACAGCAGCAGGGAGCCGGGTTCGATTCCCAGCCTGGGCCACTGTCTGTGCGGAGTCAGCACGTTCTCCCCGTGTCTGCGTGGGTTTCCTCCGGGTGCTCTGCTTTCCTCCCACAATCCGAAAGATGTGCCGGTTAGGTGCATTGGCCGTGCTAAATTCTCCCTCTGTGTACCTGTGGTGAACCATCGTTGGTTCCCACTGGATAGTACTGAGCCAGGGCTGGCCAGTACTACAGGAATGTATATAGGTTACTGTGGGATTATACTAATGTTGCTGTTGGGTTGGGGTGGGATTGTTACACCTGTGTTTGTTACTGTTGTGGCACATCCCAGTCGGGCTCCGCCTCCTGGGAGAGGTATAAGACTCCCTGCTCGGATGGGACCTCTTCAGTCTGGGATAGTGTGTTAAAGTTCTGATAGCTCCATTGTTAGTTAATAAAAGCCTTCTTTTACTGAAGCTTCGAGCCTCGTGTCCAATTGATGCGCATCAATTTTATTAACTAAAATTAAACTCTCGACGGAAGAAAAAAAAAGAAAGGAGAGTATGGAGCAAATCCTCAAGCCAGAACGTCTGACGCTAGATCCACGTGCGGTGGGCGCTTCTAACACCTTCGACCACTGGCTGAAGTGTTTTGAAGATTACCTAGCAGCCTCCGCAGCGGTCACCACAGATGATGACAGACTCCGGGTCCTCCATGCGAGGGTAAGCGACACAGTCTACCTCGCGATCCGTGCGGCCACCACTTACCCTAGGGCCCTCGAGCTTCTAAAGAAGCGCTATACGAAACCTCCTAACGAGATCCACGCTCGTTACCTCCTCGCTACACGACGTCGGCAGTCGGGCAAAACCATGGAGGACTACGCCAATGAGCTCTTACAGCTAGCCAGGGGCTGTGACTGCAAAGCTATGTCGGCTGAGCAGAGCATGTACGACCTCGCCCGAGATGCGTTTGTGGCCGGGGTCGGGTCTTCATACATCCGTCTCAAACTGCTAGAAAAGGGTAATCTCAATCTTACCCAGGCCATGGAATTAGCTGAAATGCTCGAGTCGGCTTCGAAGAGCTTAGTCCTATATCCAGAGGACCACGTGGAGACAACGTGGCAGGAGCAGTCGCCAATCCCTCCTCGCCCCTCGGGTTTGAAGTGCGGTGTTATGGCGTGCTCCCATGTGGGCCAGACATCGGCTGCAGCCCCATGCGGCCCGCGGTGCTATTTCTGCGGAGGAGCAAAACATACCCGACAAAAGTGTCCCGCTAAAGCGGTAATCTGTACCGCATGCGGTAAAAAGGGGTATTATGCAAAGGTGTGCAGATCGAAGCCCAGGAACGGCAATGCGGCCTGCGACCCTTCGGAACTGGGATCATCACCATCGTCGTCGAAGTCCTCGCGGGGTTCGTCCACGTGCGAGTCCAGAACGACGCCATTGCGGTCGACGGAGTCGGAGGAGTATGACCACCAGGGGTCGCTATGTTTGGCGCCATCACCCATGTGCGATTCATGGGGGCGGCCATTTTGGTCGACGATGACCACGAGCGACCAGCAGGGGTCCTCAGCGTCGACCTCAGCTGCCTGCAGTGACGTTCATGGACCAACGGTGGCGTCAATCACCTGGACCAGGCTAAGCCTCACAGGCTTGATCGTTCAATGATGGATATCCAGCTTGCCTGAGCCCCGAAGATGGTCGCCACCGCAGGATGTGTCAAGATCCCCTGCACTACCGTCTCATCAGGGTCAACCGGCCTGTGAGTCCGTGGGAGAACAGCTGGACGTCGTTTTGGGGAGAACGCCACCGCAAGTGCCTACTCCGGTGTCACCGCCTGTATTGAGGAGGTCACAATGACGGTGCGGTCCTCCAGACCGTCTGAACTTATAATCTGCTGACATTTTAGTCTGTTTTCGTACCCCGCCGGCCTTTGTTCTCAAAGGAGGAGTGAATGTGGTGAACCATCGTTGGTTCCCACTGGATAGTACTGGGCCAGGGCTGGCCAGCACTACAGGAATGTATATAGGTTACTGTGGGATTGTACTAATGTTGCTGTTGGGTCCGGACTGTGGATGACTGGAGCTGACTTCTTGATGCGCATCAGTACCCGAACAAGCACCACAGTGTGGCGGCTAGGAGATTTTCACAGTAACTTCATTGCAGTGTTAATCTACTTGTGACACAAATCAATAAACTTCAAACTTTGTAGGACTCGTTGAAAATGAGCTTCCCGAGGATCAGTAATTAACTTACCAGGTGAATCTCGTATACTGAGCCCTGTATAAAGCAGGCCCCTGAGTGGGTCCATTATTGTACTGTCCTGGTTGGGACCTGTTTGTGTTCACCACAGGCTTGTGATTTTGCTTTTTATTTGATGCATTAAAGCACGGTTCCTTTACAGCTGACTCCTGGAGTTATTATGTTGTGAAATCTTTCTTCATTAAGCAAGTGATGGAAACGTGTTTCTTCAGAGTCATCACTCATTGGAAGAATATCTTGGATGTGTAAGAAAATTTCAACACCGACAGGTTTAATGGTTTAAACAGTAATTTTACTGGAGATAGTTGCAGCCAAAGAAACGACAAACCTGGAACATTTCCAACGAATAGTCTGTGACCTTGCATTAAACATTTCTGCAGTACACTGGGGCCAATACAGAGGAAGTGCCAAGAAAAAATACTATTATTGCTTTCAAAATAATACATTTAAACAAGATACAAAAGTCTGAGGACACGTAACAACCAACTCAAGAACAGCTTCTCCCCTGCTGCCATCAGACATTTGAAAAGACCTACCCCGCATTAAGTTGATCTTTCTCTACACCCTAGCTATGACTGTAACACGACATTCTGCACTCTCTCCCTTTCTTCTCTATGAACTGGAGATGCCGGCGTTGGACTGGGGTAGGCATAGTAAGAAGTCTCACAACACCAGGTTAAGGTCCAACAGGTTTATTTGGAATCACGAGCTTTCGGAGCGCTGCTCCTTCATCACCTGAGGAAGAAGTAGCGTCCCAAAAGCTTGTGATTCCAAATAAACTTGTTGGACTTTAACCTGGTGTTCTGAGGCTTCTTACTGTTCTCTATGAACGGTATGTTTTGTCTGTATAGTGTGCAAGAAACAATACTTTTCGCTGTATACAAATACATGTGACAATAATAAATCAAATCAAATCAAATTATCACACACATGGCTAACTCCTCAACTGAATGAAACCACTTTCAACATTGCAGTACTCCCTCAGCACTGCACTGGCAGTGTTAGCCTAGATTTTGTGCTCGAGTCCTTGCATTGGGACTTGAACCCACAAAGTCCTAACTTCGAGGCAGAAATGCCTATCCCTGGAGCCATGTCAGAGATTATCGACAAAGCAAGATGCTACGATCTGGAAGGCAATATCTGAAAGTATGGTAAAAGCTGATTCAGTCTGAACTAAAAGAATACGTCCCTGAAAAGAAGAATTTGCAGTGCTAAGGGGAAACACTGGAGCAAGTTGAAACCATTGGATATCTCCTTGACAGAATAAGGCCAGGCAGAATGTGATGGTGTAGTGGTTAGGGGAGGCAGTGGCAGCATAGTGGCAATGTTAGTGGACAATTAACCCAGAGGCCCAGGCTAATGCTCTGGGGACACGGGTTCAAATCCCACCAGGGCAGCCGATGGAATTTAAATTCATGTCATAAAATCTGGAATTGAAAGGTTAGTGATGGTGACCATGAAACCAGTAATGTCCTATAGGGAAGGAAGTCTGTCGTACTTACCCGGTCTGGCCTACATGTGATTCCAGACCCACGGCAACGACTCTCAACCACCACTGAAATGGTGTGGCAAAGCGCTCGGTTCCAGGTTCAATTAGGGATGGGCAACTAATGCCACCCCATGAAAGAATAAAGTAAAAATACAATGGGCTGAATCTCTTTTCATGCTGTCGGACACTATAACTGGAGTTTTACCGGCACGCCCGCCCTGATTCCAGGGGCGGGCAAGGCTCGGAAAACGGCATTCTCCGTTGGCCTCGGACGGGATCGTCCGAACCTCGGGCTGGACGTGCCGGTAGAATTCCGCCCTAAGATCTACATTCTGTGCTTGGGCAAGGGCTGCAGCTTTATCGTTTAAGCATTCACCCTCTCCACCAACTGCACAATGATAGCAGTATGTAACATCGACAAGATGCACCGCAGAATCTCACCAAGGCTCCTTCAACAGCACCTTTTAAAGCTGCGACCTCTGTCCATGTAGAAGGGAAAGGACGCCATCGAAACATCACAACCTATAAACTCCCCTCGAAGCCTGGATCACTGGGTGAGAATCTCCCGGCGTGGCGATGCCGGTGTTGGACTGGGGTGGGCACAGTAAGAAGTCTCACAACATCAGGTTAAAGTCCAACAGGTTTATTTGGTAGCACGAGCTTTCGGAATGTCGCTCCTTCGCTCACCTGACGAAGGAGCAGCGCTCCGAAAGCTCATGCTACCAAATAAACCTGTTGGACTTTAACCTGATGTTGTGAGACTTCTTACTCAGAATCTCCCACCCAATGATAGACAGGTTCCAGGATTTTTAGCTGGAGTGTGCTGGAGGCTCCCCGACAGTAGAAGCTGTGGCCACACGCCCCACATAAATGAACAGCTCTTCCTCACCAAGATTGGTGGCATAGTGGACAGTGAAGAAGGTTATCTAGGATTGCCACGGGATCTTGATCAATTGGGCTGGTGGGCTGACGAATGGCAGACAGAGTTTAATTAAGATAAATGCGAGGTGATGCATTTTGGTAGATCGAATTGGGGTAGGACTTACTCAGTTAATGGTAGGGCATTGGGGAGAGTTATAGAACAAAGAGATCTAGGGGTACAGGTTCATAGCTCCTTGAAAGTAGAGTCACAGGTGGACAGAGTGGAGAAGAAGGCATTCAGCATGCTTGGTTTCATTGGTCAAAATATTGAATACAGGAGTTGGGCTGGCTTGTTGCAATTGTACAAGACATTAGTAAGACCACACTTGGAATACTGTGTGCAATTCTGGTCACCCTATTATAGAAAGGATATTATTAAACTAGAAAGAGTGCAGAAAAAATTTATTATGATGCTACTGGGACTTGGTAGTTTGAGTTATCAGGAGCGGCTGGATACACTGGGACTTTTTTCTCTGGAGTGTAGGAGAATCATGGGTGATCTGATAGAGGTCTATAAAATAACGAGGGACACAGATCAGCTAGATAGTCAATATCTTTTCCCAAAGGTAGGGGAGTCTAAAACTAGAGGGCATACATTTAAGGTGAGAGGGGAGAGATGCAAAAGGACTCAGAGGGGCAATTCTTTCACACAGAGGGTGGTGAGCATCTGGAACAAGCTGCCAGAGGTAGTAGTAGAGGCGGATACAATTTTGTCTTTTAAAAAGCATTTAGACAGTTACATGGATTGGATTGGTTTAGAGGGGTATGGGCCAAACGCAGGCAATTGGGACTAGCTCAGTGGTTAAAAAAAGGGGCGGCATGGACAAGTTGGGCCGAAGGGCTGTTTCCATGCTGTAAACCTCTATGACTCTATGATTCATTGTCACATGACCCTTCCAGCTCCAGTGGCTCCAGATTCAGAGGACAACTGTGATCACAGATGAAATAAAGGAAATTGAAGGAGGAATTAAATGAACAGTAGGCCGACCCTGAGCCGCCAGTGGAAGGGTAGTTTGAAGATAGGATTGGCATTAAGCAGCTTAAGGGGTGTACGCGTAACATGGACAATTGCATCAGCTATAGACAAATTCACTTGCTAATTCTTGCATGGTGTTTACTAAGTACAGTCATCAAAGATGAAAAATAAGAGGATATTTGTAATAACCATGGTATTAAGCTGCACAAAAAAGACATAAAGCCCTGGTTTCCTGTAGATAATGACAAATTAAATTTGTGCTTTCCATATTAGAAGATGCACAGAAATATACAAGGAGTCTTAATTACAGAAGCCAAGTTAGAGTCACATACAACACAGAGAGAGGCCTTTCAGCCCATCATGTGTTTTCAACCATCAAGGACCTATCTATTCTAATCCCGTTTTCCAGCGCTAGTATGCTATGACATTTCAACTGCTCATCTAAATGCTTTTCAAATGTTGTGAGGGGTTTCCCATCTCTACCACCCTCTCAGGCAGTGAATTCCAGATTCCCACCACCCTCTGGGGGAAAACATTTCTCTTTTTTTTAAAAGTTTATTTATTAGTCACAAGTAAGTCTTACATTAACACTG
Organism: Mustelus asterias; assembly: GCF_964213995.1. Classification (NCBI taxonomy): domain Eukaryota; kingdom Metazoa; phylum Chordata; class Chondrichthyes; order Carcharhiniformes; family Triakidae; genus Mustelus; species Mustelus asterias. The sequence goes on from NC_135815.1 coordinate 7,196,971, forward strand.
CAATGTAGTTATTGTGAAATTCCCCTAGTCGCCACACTACGGTCAATGCAACTAACCAGCATGTCTTTCAGACTGTGGGAGGAAACCGGAGCACCCAGAGGAAACCCATGCAGACACAGGGAGAACATGCAAACTCCACACAGACAATGACCCCCAAGCCGGGAATCGAACCTGGGTCCCTGGCGCTGTGAGGCAGCAGTGCTAGGCGCTGTGCTACCGTGCCACCCACAATCCTCAAATCCCCTCTAAATCTCCTGCCTCTTACCTTAAATCAATGCCCCCTGGTTATTGACCCCTCTACTAAGGGTTAAACCTCCTTCCGATCCATCTTGTCTACGTCTCTCATAATTTTGTGACAATAATAAATGAATTCAAATCAAAGGATGCGATTCCTGCCAACTCTTCAGGTGGCAGGGTGGAAAGGTTCACAATCCAAAAAGTCCTGCCCCAAAGAAACACAATAAATAATGCATAGACTCCTGACAACAACTGACCTTTTGGTCTGATCCATTTCACTAAAAAAAACTCATGAAATCTCATCGACATTTGGTAAATATATCAGCACTTGGGAAAAGAATTCAAAGTCAACAGTGGCCTATGGTGATTGTCCCTTTAAGAATCAATGTGCAGAGCAAAAGTCACGTGACATGATCGAGGAGGCAGGGTAGGGGAGTTCCAGAATCTTCTCGGGAGCTGGCTGCAGGCGCGAGGCTGTGAGCCTCTGTATGGTCGTTCCCTGTAAATAAACACATTGCCGTGCTGGTGAACAAGAATGATAGCACAATCCATTTTTTAACTTGTTAGAATCATAGAATCTGACAGTGCAGAAGGAGGCAATTCGGCCCATCGAGTCTGCACCGATCACAATCCCATTCAGGCCCTATCCCCATAACCTCCATGCATTTACCTTAGCCAGTCCCCCTGACACCACAGGGCAATTTAGCACGGCCAAATGTGGATTACAGGGTCAAAGGTAGGGTTCTGAAGACTGTGGAGGAACAGACAGATCTTGGGGTCCATATCCACAGATCTCTGAAGGTTGCCACTCAAGTGGATAGAGCTGTGAAGAAGGCCTATAGTGTGTTAGCTTTTATTAACAGGGGGTTGGAGTTTAAGAGCCGTGGGGTTATGCTGCAACTGTACAGGACCTTGGTGAGACCGCATTTGGAATATTGTGTGCAGTTCTGGTCACCTCACTATAAGAAGGATGTGGAAGCGCTGGAAAGAGTGTAGAGGAGATTTACCAGGATGCTGCCTGGTTTGGAGGGTAGGTCATATGAGGAAAGGTTGAGGGAGCTAGGGCTGTTCTCTCTGGAGCGGAGGAGGCTGAGGGGAGACTTAATAGAGGTGTATAAAATGATGAAGGGGATAGATAGAGTGAACGTTCAAAGACTATTTCCTCGGGTGGATGGAGCTATTACAAGGGGGCATAACTATAGGGTTCGTGGTGGGAGATACAGGACGGATATCAGAGGTAGGTTCTTTACGCAGAGAGTGGTTGGGGTGTGGAATGGACTGCCTGCAGTGATAGTGGAGTCAGACACTTTAGAAACATTTAAGCGGTTATTGAATAGGCACATGGAGCACACCAGGATGATAGGGAGTGGGATAGCTTGATCTTGGTTTCAGATAAAGCTCGGCACAACATCGTGGGCCGAAGGGCCCGTTCTGTGCTGTACTGTTCTATGTTCTATGTTCAAATCCACCTAACCCGCACATCTTTGGGGCTGTGGGAGGAAACCAGAGCGGCCGATGGAAACCCACGCAGACACAGGGAGAGCGTGCAGACGCCACTCAAGGCTGGAATCAAACCTGGCTCCCTGGCACTGTGAGGCCGATGGTAGTCATGATGTGGAGATGCCGGCGTTGGACTGGGGTAAACACAGTAAGAAGTCTCACAACACCAGGTTATGGTATTTGCTACCAAATAAACCTGTTGGACTTTAACCTGGTGTTGTGAGACTTCTTACTGTGAGGCAGCAGTGCTGACCACTGTGCCACCACTGTGCTGCCCTTATTTGGTCTTTAACAATTTACCAAGGAAGGAGTCTCGCCTTTAAACTGGTGGGTAAAATATAAAGAATGACTCATTTGAACCAGCACATATGGGGCTAATAAACTAACCTCTTTATTTCTGCTATTCCACTGATTTGCCATATATTTACTGTAATGGGACCAGCAATCTTCCTGCTGCCGTGCGCAATGATAATCTATAAGTGAAAAATGATAATTTTATTCCAATCTTCATTTCAATTGTCAAATGAGGCCATCAGAAATCATTTAGGCTGCTCAAACCTATTCCAACCCACTGAAAATAGACTTTTTCGTGTAGCTTTGAGATCTGTTCTTTCTCCATGGCTCATTATTGCCAATTAGGATTGTGAAAACACCAATAGATCAGCTCGGAATTGTTTGAGGACTCTGAGAGCCCACTAAATATTCTCAATTCTTGTGTCTACCACCCTCCGGGTTAAAAAGGGCCGCGTTAGGATTGAAAGGATCACTCACTGCCTCACGGTCAGCGTTAAATAATACTGCGCTAAATAGTCTCAGCAGTGGCCATTGAATTGTAGTTTCTTGCCTGAGGCATTGAAGAGTTCTGAATTTTTCATTCATGTCAGAGGGAAAGAATCCTGCAGCAACTGCACATGCTAAATTGCCTTCCTCTTAATAAAAGAACACAGGAAATTGGAAAAGGAAAAGGCTCTTCTCCTCCCTGAACCTGCTCCACCATTCAACCAGATCATGGCTAATCTCCCACCGCAATGCCATTTTCCCATCTCCCTCAATATCATTAGGATTGTTAGGATTGGTTTTGCTGGAGTTCAAACAAATGAGGGGGGAATCTCATAGAGATGTATAAAATTCTAGCAGGACTAGACAGGGTTGGTGCAGTGAGGATGTTCCCGACGGTGGAGGAATCCAGAACCAGGGGTCACAGTCTGAGGATTCCGGGCAGACCACTTAGGACAGAGATGAGGAGACATTTCTTCACCCGGTGAGCCTGTGGAATTCATTACTACGGGAAGTAGTTGATACCAAAATATTGAATGTATTTGCACATTTGGCGAATGGGATCAAAGGTTATGTGGAGAAAAGAGGATTACGCTATTGAGTGGGATGATCAGCCATGATTGTGATGATTTGACTTGATTTGATTGATTATTATCACTGTATTAACATACAGTGATTAAGTCCATTCAAAAGTCTGACAGCAGCAGGGAAGAAGCTGTTCTTGAGTCGGTTGGTACGTGACCTCAGACTTTTGTATCTTTTGCCCGACGGAAGAAGGTGGAAGAGAGACTGTCCGGGGTACTTGGGATCCTTAATTATGCTGGCTGCTTTCCCGAGGCAGCGGGAAGTGTAGACAGAGTCAATGGATGGGAGGCTGGTTTGCGTGATGGATTGGGCTACATTCATGACCTTTTGTAGTACCTTGCAGTCTTGGGCAGAGCAGGAGCCATACCAAACTGTGATACAACCAGAAAGAATGCTTTCTATGGTGCATCTGCAAAAGTTGGTGAGAGTCGTAGCTGACATACCAAATGTCCTTAGTCTTCTGAGAAAGTAGAGGCATTGGTGGATGAATGGCCGAGCAGGCTCGAAGGGCCAAACGGCCTCCTCCTGATCCTACCTTCTATTAATACCTAGAAATCTACCGATCTCTGTTTTGAACTCAATATTCAATCATTGAACCTTCAGATCCCCTGGGGTAGAGAATTCCAAAGATTCACCAACCTCTGAGTGAAGAAATTCCTCCTCATCTCAGTGGTACAGCGGTTAGCACTGCTGCCTCACAGCGTCAGGGACCTGAGTTGAGGGTGAACAGGATGGATCTCCTTTCTCTAGAAAAAAGGTGACCTCAGAGAAATCTTTAAAAATTATGTAAGGTTTTGATAGTGTCGACACGGACAAAGGCTTCAGGATGTATCGACCCAGGCACTGGAAATGACAACGAGCAAACCCAGTCCTGGCAACCCTGCAAAATCCTCCTTTCTGTCATCTGGAGCTAATATCAAAATTGAGAGAACAGTCTCACAGACTAGTCAAGCAACATTCCATTACCATCCCTGAGGTGGTGAGTGGTATACAGTCAATGGGGAGGTAGGTGCCTTGGGAGTTCTCAACATCAGCTCTGGAACCCATGAAGCCTCATGGCATCAGGTCAAACATGGGCAAGGAAAATTCCTGCTGGTTACCACCTATTGCCCCATCTCAGCTGATGAATCAGTCCTCCTACACAATGAACACCATTTGGAGGAAGCACTGAGGGTGGATGGGCGCAGAATGCAATCTGCGCTGAGTAGAGACCAATGTCCACCACCAAGAGTGTCTCAGTAGCACCACTACTGATTGAGTCCAAAAGGCCATGGCTGCTAGACTGGCTCCATGATAGGGGATGAGGAAACCAGCACGGTGGCACAGTGGTTAGCACTGTTGCCCCACAGTGCCAGGAACCTGGGTGTGATTCCCGGCTCAGGTCACTGTCTGTGTGGAGTCTGCACGTTCTCCTCGTGTCTGTGTGGGCTTCCTACGGGTGCTCTGGTTTCCTCTCACAGTCCGAAAGATGTGCTGGTTTGGTGAATTGGCCATGCTAAATTCTCCTTCAGTGTACCCGAACAGGTGCTGGAGTGTGGCGACTGGGGGATTTTCACAGTAACTTCATTGCTGTGTTAATGTAAGCCTACTTGTGACACCAATTAATAAACTTTTTAAAAAACTTTAAACCATTCAGCCCTTTATGCCTGCCCCACCTTTCAAAATGAGTAAGAAGTCTCACAAAGAGCAAGGAACAAAGAATAATACTGCACAGGAACAGGCCCTTCGGCCCTCCAAGCCTGCACCGATCATGTGTTCCTAACTAGACCATCCGTTTGTATCCCTCTATTCCCAGTCTGTTCACGTGGCTATCTAGATAAGTCTTAAATGATCCTAGCGTGTCTGCCTCAATCACCTTGCTTGGCAGTGCATTCCAGGCCCCCACCACCCTCTGTGTAAAATACGTCCCCCACATATCTGTATTGAACCTTGCCCCCCTTACCTTGAACTTGTGACCCCTTGTGTTTGTCATTTCTGACCTGGGAAAAAGCTTCCAACTGTTCACCCTATCTGTGCCCTTCATAATTTTGTAAACAACAGCAGGTTAAAGTCCCGCAGGTTTATTTGGAATCACGGGCTTTCAGAGCGCTGCTCCTTCATCAGGTGAGTTAGTTAGTTAGTTAGTTAGTTAGTTAGTTAGTTAGTTAGTTAGTTAGTTAGTTAGTTAGTTAGTTCACAAACGCGGCATAATAAATAAATAAACCAACAAGAGAAAAAACGACTTGTCATTTTGGTAGATTGGATCAGGGCAGGACTTACTCAGTTAATGGTAGGGCTTTGGGGAGAGTTACAGAACAAAGAGATCTAGGGGTACAGGCTCATAGCTCCTTGAAAGTGGAGTCACAGGTGGACAAAGTGGTGAAGAAGGCATTCAGCATGCTTGGTTTAATTGGTCAGAACATTGAATACAGGAGTTGGGACATCTTGTTGAAGTTGTACAAGACATTGGTAAGGCCACACTTGGAATACTGTGTACAATTCTGGTCACCCTACTATAGAAAGGATATTATTAAACTAGAAAAAGTGCAGAAAAGATTTACTAGGATGCTTCCGAGACTTGATAGTTTGAATCATAAGGAGAGCTGGATAGACTGGGACTTTTTTCTCTGGAACATAGGAGGTTTAGGGGTGATCTTATAGAAATCTATAAAATAATGAGGGGCATAGATCAGCTAGATAGTCAATATCTTTTCCCAAAGGTAGGGGAGTCTAAAACTAGAGGGCATAGGTTTAAGGTGAGAGGGGAGAGATACAAAAGGGTCCAGAGGGGCACTTTTTTCGCACAGTGGGTGGTGAGTGTTTGGAACAAGCTGCCAGAGGTAGTAGTAGAGGTAGATACAATTTTGTCTTTTAAAAAGCATTTAGACAGTTGCATGGGTAAGATAGGTATAGAGGGATATGGGCCAAATGCGGGCAATTGGGACTAGCTTAGGGGTTTAAGAACAAAAGGGCGGCATGGACAAGTTGGGCCGAAGGGCCTATTTCCATGCTGTAAATCTCTATGACTCTATGACTTCGTCCTTACCAACCGACCTGTCACAAACACCCATGAGAGAGGATCGATAGCAGTGGCCACTGCACAGTCCTTGTGGAGACTGTGGCTGTGGTGAACCATCGTTGGTTACCACTGTGGGGTTATTCCAATGTTACTGTTGGGTTAGGGTGTTGCCACTGTGGGGGTTGTTATAATGTTGTTGGGTTAGGGTGTTTACCTGTGGTAGATGTTGTTATGGCACATCCCGGTCGGGCCCCGCCTCCTGGGGAGAGGTATAAGACCCTCTGCTCAGGCGGGACCCCTCCAGTCTGAATTGGTGTACTTGTGTTAGATAGTTCCATTGTTTGGCAATAAAAGCCTTCAATCGCTGAAGCCTTGTACCTCATGCTTGATTGTCGCGCATCAATTTTATTGACAAACACAAAACTCTCGACAGTAAAGAGAGTATGGAGCAAATGCTGAAACCAGAGCGTCTGACGTTGGACCCACGTGCGGTCGGTGTCTCTAACACCTTCGACCACTGTTTGAAGTGTTTCGAGGACTACCTGGCAGCCCCTGCAGCAGTTACTACGGACGACAACAAACTCCAGGTCCTCCACGCGAGGGTAAGCGACACGGTCTATCTTGCGATTCGTGCGGCCACCACTTACCCGAGGGCCATCGAGCTCTTGAAGAAACGATACACGAGACCACCCAACGAGATTCACGCTCGTTACCTCCTCGCTACACGACGTCGGCAGTCGGGCGAAACCATGGAGGACTACGCCAATGAGCTCTTGCAGCTTGCCAGGGGCTGCGACTGCAAAGATGTGTCGGCTGAGCAATATATGTACGACCTCGCCCGAGGTGCGTTCGTAGCAGGGGTAGGGTCCTCGTACATCCGGCTTAAGCTATTAGAGAAAGGGAACCTCAACTTGACCCAAGCGATGGAGATGGCTGAGATGCTGGAGGCAGCGTCGAAAAGCTTGGCTCTGTACCCCGAAGACCACGCGGAGACAACGTGGCAGGAGCAAGCACAAATCCCTCCTCGCCCCACGGGCTCGCGCTCCCATATCGACCCGACGACGGCGGCAGCTCCAGGCGGCCAGCGATGCTATTTTTGCGGCGGAGCCAAGCATCCACGGCAACAGTGTCCAGCAAAAACGGCGATCTGCAGTCAGTGCGGTAAAAAGGGGCACTATGCTAAAGTTTGCAGGTCGAAGCCCAAGAACGGCAGTGCAGCCTGTGACCCTCCAGAGCGGAGACAATCTCCTTCGACGTCGCAGTACCCGCGAGGCCCGACCACATGCGAATCCAGGACGGCGCCATCATGGCTGACGGAGGAGGAGATAGACCACCAGGAGTCGCTACGCTTGGCGCCCTCACCCACGTGCGATTCATGGGGGCGGCCATCATGGTCGACGACAACCAGGAGCGACCAGCAGGGGTCCTCAGTATCAACCTCGGCTGCCTGCAGTGACGCCCGGGGGCCAACGGTGGCGTCAATCTCTCTGGACCAGACGAAGCATCACAGACTTGACTGTTCGATGATGAACATCAAGGTAAATGGTCGTACTGTGTATTGTCTGTTTGACAGTGGGAGCACCGAGAGTTTTATTCACCCTGACACTGCAAAAAGGTGTGGACTCCGGGTTCTACCTGCCAAACAGACAATTTCTATGGCATCACGGTCCCGGTCTGTACCGATCCAAGGACGTTGTATGGTAACCCTAGAGGTGCAGGGCACAATTTACGAGCGATACAGGCTCCTTGTGTTACCGCACCTTTGTGCGCCAATTCTCCTCGGACTAAACTTTATGGTCCACATGAAGAGTGTGATCCTACAGTACGGTGGGCCACTCCCTTCACTGGCAGTAGGGAATCAGCCACAGCCTCCAAATTGCCCAAAGCGCCCCGCATGCAATCTTTCCACACTGAAGATCACCACACCTTCTTTATTTAAGAATCTGGTACCAGGCTGCAAGCCCATCGCTACTAAAAGTAGGCGTTACAGCGCTGAAGACCGGATCTTTATCAGATCTGAGGTTCAGCGGCTCCTCAAAGAAGGGATCATACAGGCCAGTGCTAGTCCGTGGAGAGCGCAGGTCATGGTGGTTAAAAGCGGGAACAAACCTCGGATGGTCATCGACTACAGTCAGACCATTAACCGTTATACGCAGCTGGATGTGTATCCTCTCCCGTGCATATCTGATATGGTCAATCAGATTGCACAGTACCGGGTGTTCTCCACCATAGACCTTAAGTCCGCCTACCATCAACTCCCCATCCGCCCAGAGGACCGACAATACACGGCTTTTGAGGCGGATGGTCGTCTATACCAGTTTCTTAGGGTTCCATTTGGTGTCACCAATGGGGTCTCGGTCTTCCAGCGTGCTATGGACCGAATGGTGGACCAGAACGGGTTGCGAGCTACCTTCCCGTACCTGGATAACGTCACCATCTGCGGCCATGACCAGCAGGACCATGACACGAATCTCCAAAACTTTCTGCGCACTGCATCTCGCCTGAATCTGACCTATAACAGGGAGAAGTGCATATTCCGTACGCGCAGGTTAGCTATCCTTGGATACGTGGTGAAAAACGGGGTCATCGGCCCTGATCCAGACCGTATGCGCCCCCTTACTGAACTTCCCTTGCCCGCTAGCACAAAAGCACTGAGGAGATGCCTCGGCTTCTTTTCTTATTATGCGCAGTGGGTCCCCAACTACGCGGACAAAGCCCGTCCGCTCATCAAGTCCACGACCTTCCCACTCACGCCGGAGGCCCAATTGGCCTTCAAGGCTTTGAAAAGCGACATTGCGAAAGCCACGATGCACGCGGTGGATGAATCCATCCCTTTTCAGGTGGAAAGTGATGCATCGGATTTCGCCCTGGCCGCCACACTAAACCAGGCAGGCAGGCCCGTCGCGTTTTTTTCCCGCACCCTTCAAGGTCCCGAAATTCGGCACTCAGCGATGGAGAAGGAGGCTCAGGCCATTGTGGAGGCCATCAGACACTGGCGCCATTACCTGGCGGGGAAGCGGTTCACCCTGATCACGGATCAACGATCCGTGGCGTTTATGTTCAGTAATACGCAGAGGGGCAAGATCAAGAATGATAAGATCTTGCGGTGGAGAATTGAGCTCTCCACCTATAATTACGATATTATGTATCGTCCAGGGAAGCTCAATGAGCCCTCGGATGCCCTCTCGCGTGGAACATGCGCCATCATGCAGGAGGACCGCTTGAAGGCCCTCCACAATGACCTGTGCCATCCTGGAGTCACCCGCCTCTACCACTTCGTAAAAGCTCGCAACCTGCCCTACTCGGTGGAGGATGTCAGGTCAGTAACGAGAAGCTGTCGGATTTGCGCGGAATGCAAACCGCACTTTTATCGACCGGACCGGGCACAATTGGTCAAGGCCACTTGCCCCTTCGAGAGGCTGAGTGTGGATTTTAAGGGCCCCCTTCCCTCAACGGACCGGAATATCTATTTTCTCAATATCATAGATGAATACTCCCGGTTCCCGTTTGTTGTCCCCTGTGCGGACACGTCGACTGCCACAGTGATTAAGGCATTCAGTGATCTTTTTACCCTGTTCGGGTACCCCTGCTACATACATAGCGACAGGGGCTCGTTGTTCATGAGTAACGACTTGAGGCAATTCCTGCTCTCATACGGGATTGCCTCTAGTAGAACCACGAGCTACAACCGTAGGGGTAACGGACAGGTGGAGAGGGAGAATGCTACAGTCTGGAAGGCTGTCCTATTGGCGCTGAAATCCAGGGGCCTTCCAGTCTCCCGTTGGCAGGAGGTCCTTCCAAATGTGCTTCATTCCATTCGCTCCCTCCTGTGTACGGCAACCAATGCTACTCCCCACGAGAGGATGTTCTCATTCCCTCGGAAGTCGTCCTCGGGGATCTCCTTACCAGCCTGGTTGACGTACCCAGGACCCGTCCTTCTGCGGCGACATGTGAGGGCCCGCAAGTCCGACCCCTTGGTCGAACCGGTCCAACTCCTCCACGCCAACCCTCAGTATGCCTATGTGGCATATCCTGACGGGCGAGAGGACACAGTCTCGATTCGAGACCTGGCGCCCGCAGGGGACGTAGCAACTCCTGTCGCTCCTATACCCCCCGTCACGAACCCCCTTTCACTTCTTTCTTCCCCAGACGTGGCGCGGTCAGCACCGGGACCAGTGCATAACAGTTATACTCCCATGTACAGCTTGCCTGAGACTCGGAGATCGGCGCCACCACAGAAGGTTCCAGGATCCCCTGCACCATCGCCTCACCAGGGTCAACCGGCCCGGGAGTCCTCGAGGGGACAGCCGGACGCTGTTTTGGAGAGAACGCCACCGCAAGCACCTGCTCCGGTGTCGCAACCGGTGTTGAGGAGATCACAGCGACGGTGCGGTCCTCCAGACCGTCTGGACTTGTGAATTTTGTATATATGTGACCTGTTTTCGCACCCCACCGGCCTTTGTTTTTAAAGGAGGGGTGAATGTGGTGAACCATCGTTGGTTACCACTGTGGGGTTATTCCAATGTTACTGTTGGGTTAGGGTGTTGCCACTGTGGGGGTTGTTATAATGTTGTTGGGTTAGGCTGTTTACCTGTGGTGGATGTTGTTATGGCACATCCCGGTCGGGCCCCGCCTCCTGGGGAGAGGTATAAGACCCTCTGCTCAGGCGGGACCCCTCCAGTCTGAATTGGTGTACTCGTGTTAGATAGTTCCATTGTTTGGCAATAAAAGCCTTCAATCGCTGAAGCCTTGTACCTCGTGCTTGATTGTCGCGCATCAGTGGCCAAACGGGCCATCTAAAATGGCGATTTGTAAAGCACTCTGGGACAATTGGGCAAGAACTAAAATGACAGGCTGCAGTTTAAAGACAGAGACAAACAGGCTGCAACCCTGAGGAGTGAATAAACAGGATATGTTTCATCTCCAGGATGAAAGAGACTTTCTGATCACCCTGGGTTGTGTACCAGACATGAGGGCGCCGTGGCCCCTTGTTTGGGGGGAAGGTGTGAACTCTATGTGCCTCCAGCACCTACAGGCATGGCCGTTGGGTACACAGCCAGAGATCGGTGTGGCAGCACCTGATTGGTCTCTTATTGATCAGGGTGATCAAGTCCTGATCGATTGATTGACAAGAATCAGGAGACCGCCCAAAAGGACACAAAACCAGGGAGGGATAAAGGCTGCTGCACAACAGAAGCTCTCTCTCACTCTCGTTCTCTCTTTCTCTCTCTCTCTCTGACCCCACGAACGAGCTACAACAACGGTGACCATCGCCAGCGATGACCAACACGAGGAGAGCCACCGCACCTGAGAAGGAAGGAAGACCAGAGCCAGAGTGCCAGACCAGACCAAAGGACCAGACTACCCAGAGGACAACCGAGACCAGCGCACAGATAAAGGCCAATATCGGCTTGGGTACTTGCCAGTCACGCAAAGTTAAGTTAAAGTCTTATATTGGACTTGAACTTTAGTATCTTCCTGTAAGATAACTTATCGTTGGTTGGGTGGGTGATTACTGATTGTGTGGGTTCAAATAAATATTGGTTGTACTAATAAGACGTCTACTTGTAGTTATTTGTCCACCGTATAAGGGTTAAAACAGACTGTGCGGCAGATAAGAGGCAACAAGCCAAAGTCTTCACATTGAGGATCATCACACCATCCTGACTTGCAACTATATCAGCGTTACTTCACTGCGGCTGGGTCAAAATCCTGGAGCTCCCTTCCTAACAGCACTGTGGGTGATTCTGGAAGACCGGCACGACAGCAGTTCAGCGCCACTTTTTCAAAGGGCAATTCAGGATGAGCAATCAGGATGCTGGCAGAGTCAGCGAGACCCACGTACCATGAAAGAATAAAGAAAATGCCAGGAGGTTCGACTGGAGCAGAGATTGATTGGGTCAAATGCCCTGTGTCTGTGTTGTACAATCCATGTAAGTCTGTGTATCAAATTACTTGTATGGTGCATCCTGAAACTTCCTTATTTTGAGCACAGCCTTTCTTTCCAGACAGTCTCTCACTGCAAAACTGACCACGCTGCATGTTAGTTATCATTGTAGGCGGCACAGGCTGCCTCACAGCGCCAGGGACCCGGGTTCGATTCCCGGCTTGGGTCACTGTCTGTGTGGAGTTTTTAGTTCTCCCCGGTCTGCGTGGGTTTCCTCCCACATTCCAAAGATGTGCGGGTTTGGTGGATTGGCCATGCTAAATTGCCACTTTGTGTAAGGGGGACTAGCTAGGGTAAATGTATGGGGCATGGGGATAGGGGCTGGGTGGGAGTGTGGTCGGTGCAGACCCGATGGGCTGATTGGCCTCCTTCTGCAGTGGGATTCTACGATTGCAAAGATGAAGACTGTGCCTTGCTGTCTTTTCTTCCAAACTAAACTACTCCCAAACATGTGTTTATTCACCTTTGTTTTAATTCTTCCCCCAGAAAGTAGATGGGTCGTGTCTCTATTATTGCTTCCCCCTCACCCCCCACGCTCCCCCCCACCCCCCCGTTGCCCCTGGATATGGCAGCAAACCTATCAGCAAACCAACTATGTATACTCCCTACCCTTATCCTCCACAGATATGTCATGTCGTGCCCATATTAATAGGATCATTCTCATCGCAATGGGTGTGAATGTAAGTTGTCCAGCTGTAGCAAGATAACAAATTGATTCAAAGTCCATGAACACTGCGATTCTCTCCAATCTCTGTCTCAGTTAATGCCTCCTGTTGCTCTCCATCTCACTGTTCAAACTCACGGCGGGGTTTTTTTTTGCAAAAAGGCAAGACTCCAGCACAATCTATTCTGCAAGAAAAGAGAGACTTCAAAATGTGCCTGCACAGTCATCTCAAAGACATAAGCATGCTCCGCTCAGACAGGTTCAGGGTCAGAGCGTCCTTATTTTTGGTAGGCTGTGAGTTTAAGCAAAGATATCTGGGAATTTTTAATCTCCTGTCCCCATACATTCCCAACTTCACTCAAAAATTGTCTTTGCTAAGGGAATTGTAGGGCTGTTCTCATAGCTATTTAAATATGTCTATCTAAATAAGTGAATCCACCATGTGCTTAGCCAATCCTTTAAGAGTGGCACCAAAAGAGAAAATGCTAAGAGAATCTCAGCAGGTCTGGCAGCATCTGTAAGGAGAGACAAGAGCTGACGTAGTGAACAGAAGAATGCCTCTTTAATGAATTAAGGGCCATATTGTAAGCTATGTGGCTAGTCTTACACACAGGGGTAGCACAGTGGCTAGCAGTGCTGCCTCACAGCGCCAGGGGCCTGGGTTCGATTCCTGACTTGGGTCACTGTCTGTGTGGAGTCTGCACGTTCTCCCCATGTCTGCGTGGGTTTCCTCCGGGTGCTCCGTTTCCTCCCGCAATCTGAAAGACATGTTGGTTAGGTGCATTGGCCATGGTAAATTCTCCCTCAGTGTACCCGACCAGATGCCTGAATGTGGCGACTAGGGGATTTTCACAGTAACTTCATTGCAGTGTTAATGTAAGTTTGCTTGTGACACGAATGAATAAATAAATAAACAACCAGTACATTGAAGAATTGAGCCCTTTCAACATTTACCCTTTATTAATTTTCTCACGACGGCAGTGAATATTTTTAGGTTTCATGGGGATTCCTGGTTGTCCAGTGTCTTGAGGTGGAATTGGCTCACAAGAATGGACACTCGGATTGGGGATAGGGTTCAGCTGTGATGAAGCTACAGTCAAATAGCACCTGCGTTCACACATGAAGAATAACACCATTGAATCATAGAAACCCAACAGTGCAGAAGGAGGCCATTCGGCCCATCGGGTCTGCACCGACAACAATCCCACCGTGGCCTTATCCCCATAACCCCACGCATTTATCCCATTAATTCCTCTAACCTACACATCCCAGGACACTTAGGAGCAATTTTGCACGGCCAATCAACCTAACCCATACATCTTTGAACTGTGGGAGGAAACCGGAGCACCCGGAGAGAAACTCACGCACACACAGAGAGAATGTGCGAACTCCACACAGACAGTGACCCAAGCCGGGAATCGAACTGAGGTCCTTGGAGCTGTGAGACAGCAGTGCTAACCACTGTGCCACCATACTGCCTCAAAAATCTCATTGGTTGAGATTTTAATTGAAGGATGGAGTCTAACGATCAAACATCCCAGTTAAAGAGCTAAATATAACTGTCAAAAAGAGAGCTGGAAAAATATTGGGTTAGGAATTGGATTGAGGGCTACAGGGATGGACGCAAGGCTGAAATGATCAAACACTTCCCAATGTTCTTTCTGTGTTCCAAGGGCCAGTAGTAAAGAGGATGCCTTTGAATGGGGGCAAGGCAGTGCTGGATAATGTTAGTGGGGGGAAGTATTTGGAAGTTTTGCTTGATTACCTAAGCTGAATAGTTAAGTACACTTGCCAGCCATGAGATGGAATGATCTGGATCTAGTCCATGACTTGGTGTTCTGTGGAAATGAAAGGAGGAACTTTGAAAGGCCAACTTTGCCTGTTCCGTATCATTCTCACAATGTTCGGAATTGTTGAATATTGCCTCCGTAGTATGGCAACAGGGAATCGCAGTGACAGTTGGATGTTCCTCATTGACAGGGGAAAGCTTTAAGATAGCTCCGATGGCTTAAGTAGCTGACGCATGTGATAAAATGTGGTTAAGGGGCTAAAAATGTAAAGGATGTAAAGAATGTCTGATTACTATATAATTCTGAATGGATAGCTGGAAATATAGCGCTAATTTCATGGATAATATTGGCACCACTCAGAATGTTGGATAGTAGTAATACCATGGAAGTCTAACCATGTTAGGTCATTTGATCGTTTGTGCTTTTGATTTGATTTGATTTATTATTGTCACATGTACTATATACAGTGAAAAGTATTGTTTCTTGCGTGCTACATAGACAAAGCATACTGTTCATAGAGAAGGAAAGGAGAGAGTGCAGAAAGTAGTCTAACAGTCATAGCTAGGGCGTAGAGAAAGATCAACTTAATGCAAGGTAGGTCCATTCAAAAGTTTGACGGCAGCAGGGAAGAAGCTGTTCTTGAGTCGGTTGGTACGTGACCTCAGGCTTTTGTATCTTTTTCCCAACGGAAGAAGGTGGAAGAGAGTGTGTCTGGGGTGCGTGGGGTCCTTGATTATGGCTGCTTTTCCAAGGCAGCGGGAAGTGCAGACAGAGTCAATGGATGGGAGGCTGGTTTGAGTGATGGACAGGGCTTCGTTCATGACCCTTTGTAGTGTCTTGCGGTCTTGGGCAGAGTAGGGGCCATATCAAGCTGTGATACAACCAGAAAGAATGCTTTCTATGGTGTATCTGTAAAAGTTGGTGAGAGTCGTAGCTGACATGCCAAATTGTACAAGGTGATGTGTATTGGTAATGTTGGATGTGAATGCTGTTTGATGATGGTGAATATTGCTGATAATATTGGTTATTTTTTAGTTATGTGTTCGGAATAGTGTTTATTGATGTCCGTGACAATGCTGTGTACTGTTGTGATCAGTGGCAGTTTTCCATATTGTTGAAAATGATGCTCATTGTGACTTGTTATTGAGAATTCTGCCTTGTGCTCTGTATTGTTGACTGTGCTCTGTGTAATAAATAGTGATACAGATTCTGCTAGCTGGTAGTGTTACATATAATTGGCAGCATTGTCTATCATTCATAGTATTAAGTATATTTCACAGGTTACAGAATGCGGAAATTGTAATTTATAACATGGTGTCATGGATTACTATTGTCTAGTGCTAATTGTGGTATATATTGATGATGGCATTGAGTATAATTCATACTGTTATGCTTAATTCATTCTCGGGATGTGGGCATTGCTGGCATGGGCCACATCCCAAGATGCTCTGGGGAGATAGCAGTTTGCCTTCTTTTTGATCCACTGCAGTCCTTCAGGTAATAGTGCTCCCATCAGGGTCTGAGGCAGTAAATTCCAATACCCAACAGAGGTGACTTATGCCCAGGATAGCATGACACTTGAAATCGATGGTGTTCCCATGTCCTAGTTGGAAGTAGAGGTGAAGGGGTTGTGTGGAACAGTGGCATGTCTGCCGTGTTAGGTATTATGACTCATGTTGGGCGCAGTTGATGCTATTCTGTATCAGTGCTATTGTCGATAGTGCACAGTGCTCTGTATTGTACAGTCACATGCATTGCTGACTGTGACCAGAATGTTGGAACGTTGTTGTTTTTGCGCGTCTACACTTGAATGTGGAAACAACAGCTTGCATTCAGATAGCACCTTTAATGTAACTAAAGTATCCTGAGGCACTTCAAGGGGAGTGTCATTAGATAACATTCGGCACTAAGTCAAAGAAAGCGATACTAGGACAGGTGGTCAAAAGCTTGGATAGGGTGGTGGTTTTTTTAAGGATTATCAATCGAGGCATTTATTACAAAAACAGGGAAGCCATGTTGGAGTTGTATAGAACTTTGGTGAGGCCACAGCTGGAGTACTGTGTGAATGCTGGTCGCCATATTATAGGAAGGACATGATTGCACTGTAGAGGGTGCTGAGGAGATTCACCAGGATGCTGCCTGGAGAAAGTGCTAGAGAAACTAAAAGGTCTGAAAATTGATAAATCTCCGGGCCCAGATGGGCTACATCCTAGAGTTCTAAAGGAGATAGCTGAAGAAATAGTGGAGGCGTTAGTTATGATCTTTCAAAAGTCACTGGAGTCAGGGAAAGTCCCAGAGGATTGGAAAATCGCTGTTGTAACCCCACTGTTCAAGAAGGGAACAAGAAAAAAGATGGAAAATTATAGGCCAATTAGCCTAACCTCAGTTGTTGGCAAAATTCTAGAATCCATCGTTAAGGATGAGATTTCTAAATTCTTGGAAGTGCAGGGTCGGATTAAGACAAGTCAGCATGGATTTAGTAAGGGGAGGTCGTGCCTGACAAACCTGTTAGAGTTCTTTGAAGAGATAACAAATAGGTTAGACCAAGGAGAGCCAATGGATGTTATCTATCTTGACTTCCAAAAGGCCTTTGACAAGGTGCCTCACGGGAGACTGCTGAGTAAAATAAGGGCCCATGGTATTCGAGGCAAGGTACTAACATGGATTGACGATTGGCTGTCAGACAGAAGGCAGAGAGTTGGGATAAAAGGTTCTTTCTCAGAATGGCAACCGGTGACAAGTGGTGTCCCGCAGGGTTCAGTGTTGGGGCCACAGCTGTTCTCTTTATATATTAACGATCTAGATGACGGGACTGGGAGCATTCTGGCCAAGTTTGCCGATGATACAAAGATAGGTGGAGGGGCAGGTAGTATTGAGGAGGTGGGGAGGCTGCAGAAAGATTTAGACAGTTTAGGAGAGTGGTCCAAGAAGTGGCTGATGAAATTCAACGTGGGCAAGTGCGAGGTCGTACACTTTGGAAAAAAGAATAGAGGCATGGACTATTTTCTAAACGGTGACAAAATTCATAATGCTAAAGTGCAAAGGGACTTGGGAGTCCTAGTCCAGGATTCTCTAAAGGTAAACTTGCAGGTTGAGTCCGTAATTAGGAAAGCAAATGTAATGTTGTCATTTATCTCAAGAGGCTTGGAATACAAAAGCAGGGATGTACTTCTGAGGCTTTATAAAGCACTGGTTAGGCCCCATTTGGAGTACTGTGAGCAATTTTGGGCCCCACACCTCAGGAAGGACATACTGGCACTGGAGCGGGTCCAGCGGAGATTCACACGGATGATCCCAGGAATGGTAGGCCTGACATACGATGAACGTCTGAGGATCGTGGGATTATATTCATTGGAGTTTAGGAGGTTGAGGGGAGATCTGATAGAAACTTACAAGATAATGAACGGCTTAGATAGGATGGACGTAGGGAAGTTGTTTCCATTAACAGGGGAGACTAGGACGCGGGGACACAGCCTTAGAATAAAAGGGAGTCACTTTAGAACAGAGATGAGGAGAAATTTCTTCAGCCAGAGAGTGGTGGGTCTGTGGAATTCATTGCCACAGAGGGCTGTGGAGGCCGAGACGTTGAGCGTCTTCAAGACAGAAATTGATAAATTCTTGATTTCTCGAGGAATTAAGGGCTATGGGGAGAGAGCGGGTAAATGGAGTTGAAATCAACCATGATTGAATGGTGGAGTGGACTCGATGGGCCGAATGGCCTTACTTCCGCTCCTATGTCTTATGGTCTTATGGTCTTAAACATTTAAGTTACGAAGAGAGGTTGGATAGGCTTGGATTGTTTTCATTGGAGCAGAGAAGACTGAGGCACGACCTTATCGAGGTTACAAGAATATGAGGGACATGGACAGAGTGGATAAGGAGCAGCTGTTCCCCTTAGTTGAAGGGTCAGTCACGAGGGGACATCGGTTCAAGGTGAGGGGCAGGAGGTTTAGGGGGGGATGTGAGGAAAATCTTTTTCACCCAGAGGGTGGTGACAGTCTGGAATGTGCTGCCTGGGAGGGTGGTGGAGGCGCGTTGCCTCACATCCTTTAAAAACTACCCGGATGAGCACTTGGCACATCATAACATTCAGGGCTATGGCCAAGTGCTGGTAAGTGGGATTAGGTTGGGGATCAGGTGTTTCTCGTGTGCCGGTGTAGACTTGATGGGCCAAAGGGCCTCTTCTGCACTGTATGATTCTATGATTCGATGGTGTCAAGAACTAAGTGTCTAAGAGGGGCAAAGAGAAGAGTAAAGACTGGGGAATAGAAGTGATGGGGCTCAGGTTTGTAAGAAGATATTGTAATGCTTGGTGTATTGCTATGCTGTGATAACCACTGACTGTTGCAAGCATCTAAAGATAGTCACCAAAACCCACAAAATATTCCACATGCCCATGCATCTCCTGAATGATGTGTGCAGCCCTGACTATCTCCACATTGCTCCTCCTTTAGCCTTGCTGGTGCTAAAACTGCAACTCCTTCTCATCTCAATGTCTTCACAACATTGATGTGTCGTTTCTACTACAGTACTGGACCCATTACCCTCAGTTAGACAATGCACTGGTTCCTGGTTCTTCAATAGTTTAAACCCCAATGGATACCACTAGGCTGAGGGGTACTTGAAGTGCCCAGAGCCGGAAGCTATTAGAATCAGTTGGCGGATTAAGCTAGCTAAATTCAAATAGTCTTTCCACTCAGCTGGTGACACTTGCTGGAAGGTGCTCCAATTAGGATTTGGAATGAGGAGTGCTCCACCTCAGAATAGCATCACCTGAGGTCAACTTGGAGTGCTTGGCGACAGGCTCCGGAGCAATATGGCCCCCTTCCTCCAGGCCAGTGAGTTCCTACAAGCAAGTTGCTCCACTATCATGCTGCAGAACCATTGGATTCAAGTATTCCAACACTTAAAACTGTATTCTCAGAATTGGTGGAGTGCAGAGGATTGGGGGAGATTACAGAAATAGGGAGGGGTGAGGATCTGGAGGGATTTGAAGATGGAAGTATCGCTGTAACAGGAGCCAGCATAGGTCAATGAGCGCAGGGGTGATGAGTGAATGGGACCTTGTGATGGGTGAAAGCACACGGATGATTCAAAATAATGAGAAGTCAGGCCAGCGGGGAGTTGCCTGTACTCTTTACACATAACAGAGTCAGTCAGTACTGTCATTGTAAAGGATTGGTTCACAGACTATGTTCATAAAAAAGAAATGTCCTTCCCTAGTAAGGGCAAGATTGGGTTTAACTTTGTTCAGAGTTGATGCGGTGGATAGTGAGGAACTATTTCCTCTGGTGGAACAGGGGAGCCATGACCTTAAAATAGAGCTGGACCATTCAGGATATACTTCTTCACACAAAGGTAAAGAACATCCAGTTCTTGTTCCCCCCAAAAAGTCATGAGATCAATTGAAAATTACAAAGTTGGGATGGATAGATTTTTGTCAGTTAAAGACATTAACGGTCAGGCACCCAAGGTGGGTAGATGGAGTATAGATGCAGATTGGCCAAGATGTAACTGAATGGCGGAACAGACCCGAGGGGCTGAATGGCCTCCTCCTGTTCCCATGTTGCTATGATACTGTCCGTAGTAAGTAACCTGCTGTCAGTTGCTGTCCAGTCTATGGTGTGAAACTTATTAAATTGGTTTGAGTGTCGAATGACTGTACACAATAGCCCACCGTCAGTTGACACTTGCAGGAAGGGGATGGTGAAAGGTTTTGGGTTTGGGAGTGTGTGAGATGGAACTGTCTAGTGAGCCCAGAGGGTCCAGACTATAGTTGGCAACATCTCCAGTGTTGTGTTCTTATGAATTGGTACCAAGCGACTGACTGCATGCCTGGCACTGAACCTTGGCAGCCTTCCCTCTCCTGATCTTGCTGGGACTCTGCCCAATACATGTCGATGTGTGGTTTCTGAGGTCAAGTTGACAATTATAATTGTGTTCCATTTTCTTTTCCTTCTGTTGGGATTCAGCAGTGTTGGGCTGCTCAGAATGCACAGAAACTCTGACCGGTCCCTCAGGACAGTTCACATCCCCATGCTACCCCAACGAGTACATTTCTAATTTAAATTGTTACTGGACCATCCGAGCCCCTCCTGGATTTATCATACAGTTGACCTTTCACGAGTTCGAGTTAGAGGAAGCCCAAAGATGTCTGTACGATGTTGTGGCAATAAGCACTGGGGCCGAGCTGGTAGAGTTTTGCGGTGTCACAGCTAAGGGCCTCACGTTGAACTCGACGGGGAGTGAAATGATTGTCACGTTCAAGACTGACTTTAGCATCCAAAAGAAAGGCTTCAAAGCCTCCTACATACAAGGTATGTGATAAAGGAAATGGCTTAAAACTTGTGGCTTTTCAACATGATTCTACCAAGACTAATGCTGTATTTCGAAGAAAGAAGCACTTGCATTTATATAGAGTCTTTCATGACCTGAGCATGTCCCATATCCTTTCCAGACAACGTAGCACTTCTGATATGTGATTGCTGTTGTAATGTCGGAAACTCAGCAGCTAATTTTAGCACAGCAAGCTCCCGCAAATTTCACTGTGATAATGGCAGATAACCTGCTTCATTGCAGTCTGTAACTGACTCCCAGGTATCCGTTATTCTGTATCTTAACACCCGAGCCCCTCGATTAGATTCCAGTCTGTAACTCACTCCCAGGTACCCATTATTCTATATATAAACCATCCCGAACCCCTCGATTAGATTCCAGTCTGTAACTCACTCCCAGGTACCCATTATTCTATATATAAACCATCCCGAACCCCTCGATTAGATTCCAGTCTGTAACTCACTCCCAGGTATCCATTATTCTATATATAAACCACCTCGAACCCCTCGATTAGATTCCAATCTGTAACTCACTCCCGGGTATCTGTTATTCTATATATAAACCACCCCGAACCCCTTGATTAGATTCCAGTCTGTAAATCGCTCCTGGGTATCTGTTATTCTATATATAAACTACTCCGAACCCCTCGATTAGATTCCAGTCTGTAACTCACTCCTGGGTATCTGTTATTCTATATATAAACTACCCCGAACCCCTCGATTAGATTCCAGTCTGTAACTCACTCCTGGGTTTCTGTTATTCTATATATAAACCACCCAAACCCCTCGATTAGATTCCAGTCTGTAACTCACTCCTGGGTTTCTGTTATTCTATATATAAACCACCCCGAACCCCTCGATTAGATTCCAGTCTGTAACTCACCCCGGGTATCTGTTATTCTATATATAAACCACCCCGATCCCCTCGATTAGATTCCAGTCTGTAACTCACTCCCGGGTATCTGTTATTCTATATATAAACCATCCCAAACCCCTCGATTAGATTCCAGTCTGTAACTCACTCCTGGGTTTCTGTTATTCTATATATAAACCATCCCGAACCCCTCGATTAGATTCCAATCTGTAACTCACTCCCGGGTATCTGTTATTCTATATTTAAACCACCCAAACCCCTCGATTAGATTCCAGTCTGTAACTCACTCCTGGGTATCTGTTCTTCTACATAAAAACCACCCCGAACCCCTCGATTAGATTCCAATCTGTAACTCACTCCTGGGTTTCTGTTATTCTATATATAAACCATCCCAAACCCCTCGATTAGATTCCAGTCTGTAACTCACTCCTGGGTATCGGTTATTCTATATATAAACCACCCCGAACCCCTCGATTAGATTCCAATCTGTAACTCACTCCTGGGTTTCTGTTATTCTATATATAAACCATCCCGAACCCCTCGATTAGATTCCAGTCTGTAACTCACTCCTGGGTATCTGTTATTCTATATATAAACCACCCAAACCCCTCGATTAGATTCCAGTCTGTAACTCACTCCTGGGTATCTGTTCTTCTACATAAAAACCACCCCGAACCCCTCGATTAGATTCCAATCTGTAACTCACTCCTGGGTTTCTGTTATTCTATATATAAACCATCCCGAACCCCTCGATTAGATTCCAGTCTGTAACTCACTCCTGGGTATCTGTTATTCTATATATAAACCACCCCGAACCCCTCGATTAGATTCCAATCTGTAACTCACCTCGGGTATCTGTAATTCTATATATAAACCACCCAAACCCCTCGATTAGATTCCAGTCTGTAACTCACCCCGGGTATCTGTAATTCTATATATAAACCACCCAAACCCCTCGATTAGATTCCAATCTGTAACTCACCCCGGGTATCTGTAATTCTATATATAAACCACCCAAACCCCTCGATTAGATTCCAATCTGTAACTCACTCCTGGGTTTCTGTTATTCTATATATAAACCATCCCAAACCCCTCGATTAGATTCCAGTCTGTAACTCACTCCTGGGTATCGGTTATTCTATATATAAACCACCCCGAACCCCTCGATTAGATTCCAATCTGTAACTCACTCCTGGGTTTCTGTTATTCTATATATAAACCATCCCGAACCCCTCGATTAGATTCCAGTCTGTAACTCACTCCTGGGTATCTGTTATTCTATATATAAACCACCCAAACCCCTCGATTAGATTCCAGTCTGTAACTCACTCCTGGGTATCTGTTATTCTACATAAAAACCACCCCGAACCCCTCGATTAGATTCCAATCTGTAACTCACTCCTGGGTTTCTGTTATTCTATATATAAACCATCCCGAACCCCTCGATTAGATTCCAGTCTGTAACTCACTCCTGGGTATCTGTTATTCTATATATAAACCACCCCGAACCCCTCGATTAGATTGCAATCTGTAACTCACCCCGGGTATCTGTAATTCTATATATAAACCACCCAAACCCCTCGATTAGATTCCAGTCTGTAACTCACCCCGGGTATCTGTAATTCTATATATAAACCACCCAAACCCCTCGATTAGATTCCAATCTGTAACTCACCCCGGGTATCTGTAATTCTATATATAAACCACCCAAACCCCTCGATTAGATTCCAATCTGTAACTCACCCCGGGTATCTGTAACTCTATATATAAACCACCCCGAACCCCTCGATTAGATTCCAGTCTGTAACTCACTCCCGGGTATCTGTTATTCTATATATAAACCACCCCGAACCCCTCGATTAGATTCCAGTCTGTAACTCACTCCCGGGTATCTGTTATTCTATATATAAACCACCTCGAACCCCTCGATTAGATTCCAGTCTGTAACTCACTCCCGGGTATCTGTTATTCTATATATAAACCACCCCGAACCCCTCGATTAGATTCCAGTCTGTAACTCACTCCCGGGTATCTGTTATTCTATATATAAACCACCCCGAACACCTCGATTAGATTCCAGTCTGTAACTCACTCCCGGGTATCTGTTATTCTATACAGAAACCACCTCGAACCCCTCGATTAGATTCCAGTCTGTAACTCACTCCCGGGTATCTGTTATTCTATATATAAACCACCCCGAACCCCTCGATTAGATTCCAGTCTGTAACTCACTCCCGGGTATCTGTTATTCTATACAGAAACCACCTCGAACCCCTCGATTAGATTCCAGTCTGTAACTCACTCCCGGGTATCTGTTATTCTATATATAAACCACCCCGAACCCCTCGATTAGATTCCAGTCTGTAACTCACTCCCGGGTATCTGTTATTCTATATATAAACCACCCCGAACACCTCGATTAGATTCCAGTCTGTAACTCACTCCCGGGTATCTGTTATTCTATACAGAAACCACCTCGAACTCCTCGATTAGATTCCAGTCTGTAACTCACTCCCGGGTATCTGTTATTCTATATATAAACCACCCCGAACCCCTCGATTAGATTCCAGTCTGTAACTCACTCCCGGGTATCTGTTATTCTATACAGAAACCACCTCGAACCCCTCGATTAGATTCCAGTCTGTAACTCACTCCCGGGTATCTGTTATTCTATATATAAACCACCCCGAACCCCTCGATTAGATTCCAGTCTGTAACTCACTCCCGGGTATCTGTTATTCTATATATAAACCACCCCGAACACCTCGATTAGATTCCAGTCTGTAACTCACTCCCGGGTATCTGTTATTCTATATAGAAACCACCCCGAACCCCTCGATTAGATTCCAGTCTGTAACTCACTCCCGGGTATCTGTTATTCTATATATAAACCACCCCGAACACCTCGATTAGATTCCAGTCTGTAACTCACTCCCGGGTATCTGTTATTCTATACAGAAACCACCTCGAACCCCTCGATTAGATTCCAGTCTGTAACTCACTCCCGGGTATCTGTTATTCTATATATAAACCACCCCGAACCCCTCGATTAGATTCCAGTCTGTAACTCACTCCCGGGTATCTGTTATTCTATACAGAAACCACCTCGAACCCCTCGATTAGATTCCAGTCTGTAACTCACTCCCGGGTATCTGTTATTCTATACAGAAACCACCTCGAACCCCTCGATTAGATTCCAGTCTGTAACTCACTCCTGGGTTTCTGTTATTCTATATATAAACCACCCCGAACCCCTCGATTAGATTCCAGTCTGTAACTGACTCGCAGGTATCGATTATTGTGTACATAAACCCTCCAGTTAGATTCCAACCTGTAACCCCCTCCTCGTTATCCATCAGTGATGATTTTCACATGATTTCTTAATCAAGCTTGTCTTACAATGGTCTGTATTTTGTTGTAAGAAGTTTAACAACACCAGGTTAAAGTCCAACAGGTTTATTTGGGAGCAAATGCCACACAAGCTTTCGGAGCGCTGCTCCTTTGTCAAGTGGAGTGGCATACAGGGCATGCAGTGACACAAACTCAATTTACAGAATAATGATTGGAATGCAGTCTTTACAGATAATCAAGTCTTAAAGGTACAAACAATGTGAATGGAGGGAGCATTAAGCACATGTTAAAGAGGTGTGTATTGTCTCCAGACAGGACAGCCAGTGAGATTCTGCAAGTCTAGACAAGCTGTGGGGGTTACAGATAGTGTGACATGAACCCAAGATCCCGGTTGAGGCTGTCCTCATGTGTGCGGAACTTCGCTATCAGTTTCTGCTCAGCGACTCTGCGCTGTCGTGTGTCGTGAAGGCCGCCTTGGAGAACGCTTACGCGAAGATCAGAGGCCGAATGCCCGTGACCGCTGAAGTGCTCCCCAACAGGAAGAGAACAGTCTTGCCTGGTAATTGTCGAGCGGTGTTCATTCATCCGTTGTCGTAGCGTCTGCATGGTTTCCCCAATGTACCATGCCTCGGGACATTGATTATCTGTAAAGACTGCATTCCAATCATTATTCTGTAAATTGAGTTTGTGTCTCTGTGCCCTGTTTGTGAGCATTTCTCCACTCCACCTGACGAAGGAGCAGCGCTCCGAAAGCTAATGGTATTTGCTATCAAATAAACCTGTTGGACTTTAACCTGGTGTTGTTAAACTTCTTACTGTGTTTACCCCAGTCCAACGCCGGCATCTCCATATCATAACTGTATTTTGTTGCCAGCTATGTTATTTGAAAAGCATTCTGCGCGTGCGCATCAGTGCAGGGCTGTGATATTCAGTACACTGAATTAAAACAGTGGCAAATCTGGCCCCTCAATGTGCTGGCCACAAAGCCAAGAGCTGGATGGGGCAGTGTGGCTTCTGGACTTGAACAATACTGAACTGAGGGTAACTGCTTCCAGCAAAATCCTGGCACAGAGCTCAGAATCTGAAACTGACCAAGTTATTCATTGTCATTACACAGTGTTTCAGTGGATTAGGAGTTGATTGAGTGGTGCAGTGCTCATCTTACTGGTAACTCAGAGATCTGGACTAATAATCCAAAGAAACCCACCATAGAAGTTTGAGAATTTTAATTCAGCTTATAAGAAAATTGATAAAAGTGACCGTGAGGTTTCTGGTTTGTCATAATAACACAATACACTCAGTTATAGTCGAGAGGGCAGAACTTAATTGAGCCCATCTGAACTGGCATGGTGGTGGGGACACTGGGAAAATCGAGAAGGAGTCATTGGTGTCAGGAAAACTGTCACCACCTAAGGAAGGATCCGTTGTGCGAATCCCGTTCAGCATGTCAATTAGGCTTATTAATGAGCTGCTTGACTCCCATCACCCTGAACCCCCTGGAATTTAGTGACAGCTCAGGGATTAAGTGAGAGTTACATCTTTCCCGTGCCTTCCAAAGGCCACCCAACAAACCCTGGCAATATCCACTGCAGCAACTTGTCAAGGCTCCTTCCAAACCCTCTGGCCTCCAGCGCCGAGAGGAACAAGGGCAACAGATGCATGGGAACACCACCACCTGCACCTTCCCCTCCAAACCACACATCACCCTGTATTGGAAATATACAAAAAACAAGAACAAAGCAAGTTACAGCACAGGAACAGGTCCTTCGGCCCTCCAAGCCTGCACCGACCAGGCTGCCCGACTGAACTAAAACCCCCTACCCTTCCGGGGACCATATCCCTTTGTTCATCCAACATTCATTCGTGGGATGTCCGCAATGCAGGGAAAATGAACGTTTACTGTCCATAAAAGCAAATTACTGCGGATGCTGGAATCTGAAACCAAAAGAGAAAGTGCTGGAAAATCTCAGCAGGTCTGACAGCATCTGTAAGGAGAGAAAAGAGCTGACATTTCGAGTCCAGTTGACCCTTTGTCAAAACTGCTTTGTCAGAACTTTGACAAAGAGTCATCTGGACTCGAAACGTCAGCTCTTTTCTCTCCTTACAGATGCTACCAGACCTGCTGAGATTTTCCAGCACTTTCTCTTTTGGTTTCAGATTCCAGCACCCGCAGTAATTTGCTTTTATCCAGTCTTTAAGAGTGACATGGTGGCATAGTGATTGGCACTGCTGCCTCACAGCGTCAGGAAGCTGGGTTCAACTCTGGCCTTGGGTGACTGTTTGCACAAACCCTCTGCGAGGGTTTCCTCCGGGTGCTCCGGTTTCCTCTACACTCCAAAGATGTGCGAGTTAGTTTAATTGGCCATGCTAAATTGCTCCTTAGTGTCAGGGGGATTAGAAGGGTAAATATGTGGGGTTATGGGGATGGGACCTGGGTGGGATGGTGGTCGGTGCAGACACGATGGGCCGAATGGCCTCCTTCTGCACTGTAGAGATTCTATGATTGATCGATGT
The DNA here is from genome assembly GCF_964213995.1 of Mustelus asterias. Lineage (NCBI taxonomy): Eukaryota > Metazoa > Chordata > Chondrichthyes > Carcharhiniformes > Triakidae > Mustelus > Mustelus asterias. The sequence goes on from NC_135815.1 coordinate 7,224,543, forward strand.
ATTTATGTTGTTGTAAAATCACAAGACTTACAACTGAGTGGCTTGCTGGGTCCGTTCAGGGTAAACAGCATGGAAGGCCCAATGTCAGCTAGACCATGTGACAACAGCAGATTGCATTCCCCTGAAGGGCATTAACAAACCAGATGGGTCTTCCGAGCACTCGAGGAGTTTCAGGACTCAAAGTTCAATTCATTAACTGAAGTTAAGTTTTGCCACCTTCCGTGGTGGGATTTGAACCCACGTCTCTGTTGTATTATTCCAGGTCTGTAGATTACTGGTCCAATAACATCATCGCTGTACTACCGTCACCCGCAAGGCTTCACTGCATTGGAAAAGGTGATATCCTGCACCGAAATATCAAACCCAGGTCCCATCTGTGTACTTCTTTGGATGTTAAAACTGCAATGTCAAATTGTAGATTTAATATCCTTCAAGAATGCAGTTAGATAGGCTGAAGGGCCATCTTCTCTCAGTCAATCTAGTGAGCTCTATCAGCTACAACTTTCTCAGGAGACTAAGGAAATTTGGCCTATCCGCTACAACTCTCACCAACTTTTACAGATGCACCATAGAAAGGATTCTTTCTGGTTGTATCACAGCTTGGTGTGGCTCCTGCTCTGTCCCAGACCGCAAGAAACTACAAAGGGTCCTGAACGTAGCCCAGTCCATCACGCAAACCAGCCTCCCATCCATTGACACTGTCTACACTTCCCGCTGCCTTGGAAAAGCAGCCAGCATAATCAAGGACCCCACGCAGCCCGGACATTCTCTCTTCCACCTTCTTCCATCGGGAAAAAGATACAATAGTCTGAGGTCACATGCCAACCGACTCAAGAACAACTTCTTCCCTGCTACCAGCAGACTTTTGAATGGACCTACCTCGCACTAAGTTGATCTTTCTCGACACCCTAGCTACGACTGTAACACCACATTCTGCACCCTCTCCTTTCCTTCTCTCTGAACGGTATGCTCTGTCTGTATAGCGCGCAAGAAACAATACTTTTCATTGTATGCCAATACATGTGTCAATAATAAATCAAATCAAATAAAAAATAAGTGGAACCAGGTCATCAAGGACTTGTATGGTATTATACAAAGAAAAGTACACAGCAATAATAAGATACCAAATTGCCTGGCAGGACATGCATTAGAAAGAATATGTAATTGAGGACGACAGTGAAGTATTGTAAACAACAGATTTGTGGTTGTACTGAGGAATCACTTGGGGCTCACATTATTGTGTTACTCATCCATCTTTTCTCAACACATCTTCACTTAAGAGATAAAACCAATTTTCAGCAGGTGATCCAATCGAATCCTTTAAAAGGGAAATAGGGAATCACCAGGAGAGAATAAAAAAAACTGCAGGACTATGGGGAAAAGGCAGGGGAATGGGGCTCGCTGAGTTGCTCTTGCAGCGAGCTTGCATGACCACGATGGGTCAAATCGCCTCCTTCTCTGCTGTAACCATTCCATGATTCAAATAACGGAGCCTTTGGTTATCCTGAGATAAAAGAAAGTAAGGCCTTTAGGAAAAAGTGTCATAAAGTCATTATGGGCACTGAAGGAGGCCATTCAGCCCATCGTGTTCATGCTAGCGTTCTGTCAAGCAATCTAGTCAGTCCCATTCCCCCCTCAACCCCCGTAAGTCTGCAAGCACTTTTCCCTCGTCCAAATTCCTTTGGAAACCATTGATTATCTCCAATTCCACCACCCTCCTCGGGAGCGAGTTGGTTTAACAATTTTGCCACATCTCACCCTCACACCACCATGATTACACATCAGTAGGTTTAATTACTCTAGGTGCTACTTTTAGTACATCCCTCCAATCATGGCCCCCACAATCGATGGTTATCCCATAAACTTAGAGATTAAACTTTGGAATTCCCTGTTTAAACCTTTCCATCTCTCCCTCTTTTCTCTTTTAATACGCTCCTTAAGAACTAACCCTTTGACTTTTGTCCTAAATTCTCATCCTCTGACTCCATGTCAATGTTTAAAATCATTACCAAATACTCAGTGCAGAAGCAAACCACTCTACGTCAGTGTTTAAGTCGTACGAGCCTCCTTTAACTTTGCTTCAGACCATCAGCAAATCCTCTATTGCCTTGTCCCTCACCTGCTCATTCAGCTTCCCCTTCAACTCATCTAGCTCTTATTAGATGCCAAAAGGCGCTATGTAAATGCAAGTCTCTTGTGTTGTATTCTTCTGCTCAAGTTGTTAAACCTATCAATCTGGTGGGGGAAGTGAAACTGGAGAATTGACAAGGTGGCGATCAGCTGTCTAAACAGCTAGCTCTCAGTACAGAGAAAACAGATGGAAAACCATTAGATGAATGGGGCCAGTGAGGATCTAAAGATAACACTGAAAGCAGACCATTTGCCTTTCACAGAAGTTTATGAATGGAGAGTGCCCATGAACCCAATAAGTGAATCTAGGATGTTACCGGGACCTGATGTTTTGAGTTATGTGGAGAGGCTGGATAGACTGAGACTGTTTTCCCTGGAGCGTACACGACCTAGGGGTGATCTTATAGAGGTCTATAAAATAATGAGGGGCATAGATCAGCGAGATAGTCAACATCTTTTCCCAAAGGTAGGAGAGCCTAAAACCAGAGGGCATAGGTTTAAGGTGAGAGGAGAGAGATACAAAAGGGTCTAGAGGGGCAATTCTTTCACGCAGAGGGTGGTGAGTGTCTGGAACAAGCTGCCAGAGGTAGTAGTAGAGGCGGGTAGAATTTTGTCTTTTAAAAAGCATTTAGATAGTTACATGGGTAAGATGGGTATAGAGGGGTATGGGCCAAATGCGGGCAATTGGGACTAGCTTAGTGGTAAAAAAAGGGTGGCATGGACAAGTTGGGCTGAAGGGCCTGTTTCCATGCTGTAAACCTCTATGACTCTAAGTCTGAATGGAGTTTTTTAGGGTTCTGGCAGCACAGCAACATTCTGCAAATTAACTGTCAGTTTAATCAAGTGGCTGTTTCCATCGTTTCTCACACACAGCAATCTAAACATCTGGAACAGCACTGAGGTGCTGGGTTTTGATTTAATAACTGTCTGACTGGGTGTGGTGGGGAAGGGGAATCCAGTTTTAGAAAAAGTGATATTTTAGTTATAGTGACTTTGCGAGATAGGCTGAGTCAGTTGATAGTGAAACAGCAGTCCACATTACCCCTGCTTCCCTGACTTTGTTTCAATTGTGCGCTCCCAGCAAAGGCCTTCATTAGCCGGTGTTATGGATGTTGAAGTTTCGCTCCTTTAAGCGAACGGGTCATTTGATTTGATTTGATTTATTAAATCAATTTATTAAAAAAGCAATAAGGGGGGAGAAGATGAAATATGCGTGTAAGCTAGCTAGTAATATAAAAGAAGATAGGAAGAGTTTTTTTCAATATATAAAAGGTAAGAGAGAGGCAAAAATAGCCATTGGACCACTGGAAAATGAGGCTGGAGAAGTAATAATAGGAAACAAGGCAATGGCAGAGGAACTGAATAGCTACTTTGCATCAGTCTTCACGGTGGAAGACACCAGTGGGATGCCAGAGCTCCAGGAGATTCAGGGGATACAGGTGAGTGTAGTGGCCATCACTAAGGAGAAGATTCTGAGGAAACTGAAAGATCTAAAGGTGAATAAAGCACCTCGACCTGATGGACTACACCCCAGAGTTCTAAAAGAGATAGCTGAGGAAATTGTGGAGGCATTGGTGTGATCTTTCAGGAATCACTGGAGGCAGGGAGGGTACCAGAGGACTGGAAAGTAACTAATGTAACACCGCTGTTTAAGAAGGGAGGGAGACAGCGGACGGGAAGTTATAGGCCGGTTAGCCTGACTTTGGTCATTGGCAAGATTTTAAAGTCTATTATTAAAGATGAGATCGCAGAGCACTTGGAAGTGCATGATAAAGTAGGACTGAGTCAGCACGGCTATGTCAAGGGGAGGTCATGTCTGACAAATGTTAGAGTTCTTTGAGGAGGTAACAAGGAAGTTAGATAAAGGAGAACCAGTGGACGTGATTTATTTAGATTTCCAGAAGGCCTTTGACAAGGTGCCGCATAGGACTCTGTTAAATAAGTTAAGTGCCCATGGTGTTAAGGGTAAGATCCTGGCATGGATAGAGGATTGGTTGACTGGCAGAAGGCAGAGAGTGGGGATAAAGGGATCTTTCTCAGAATGGCAGCTGGTGACTAGTGGTGTGCCTCAGGGGTCAGTGCTGGGGCCACAACTTTTCACAATATACATTAACGATTTGAAGGAAGGAACTGAAGGCACTGTTGCTAAGTTTGCAGATGATACAAAGATATGTAGAGGGGCAGGTAGTATTGAGGAAGCAGGGGGGCTGCAGAAGGACTTGGACAGGTTAGGAGAGTGGGCAATGAAGTGGCAGATGGAATACAATGTGGAAAAGTGTGAGGTTATGCACTTTGGAAGGAGGAATGGAGGCTTGGACTATTTTCTAAATGGGAAAATGCTTAGGAAATCAGAAACACAAAGGGACTTGGGAGTCCTTGTTCAAGATTCTCTTAAGGTTAATATGCAGGTTCAGTCAGCAGTTAGGAAGGCAAATGCAATGTTAACATTCATGTCAAGAGGGCTAGAATACAAGAGCAGGAATGTACTTCTGAGGCTGTATAAGGCTCTGGTCAGACCCCATTCAGAGTATTGTGAGCAGTTTTGGGCTCCTCATCTTATGAAGGATGTGCTGGCCTTGGAAAAGGTCTGGAGGATGTTCGCAAGAATGATCCCTGGAATGAAGAGCTTGTCGTATGAGGAATGGTTGAAGACTCTGGGTCTGTACTCGTTGGAGCTCAGAAGGATGACGGGGGATCTTATTGAAACTTACAGGATACTGCAAGGCCTGGATAGAGTGGATGTGGAGAGGATGTTTCCACTAGTAGGAAAAGCTAGAACCAGAGGGCACAACGTCAGGCTGAAGGGAAGATCCTTTAAAACACAGATGAGGAGAAATTTCTTCAGCCAGAGAGTGGTGAATCTGTGGAACTCTTTGCCGCAGAAGGCTGTGGAGGCCAGGTCATTGAGTGTCTTTAAGACAGAGATAGATAGGTTCTTGATTGATAAGGGGATCAGGGGTTATGGGGGAAAGGCAGGAGAATGGGGATGAGAAAAATATCAGCAATGATAGAATGGCGGAGTAGACTTAATGGGTTGAGTGGCCTAAGTCTGCTCCTATGTCTTATGGTCTTACGGTCTTATTATTGTCACATGTATTGGTATACAGTGAAAAGTATTGTTTCTTGCGCGCTGTACAGACAAAGCATACCGTACATAGAGAAGGAAAGGAGAGAGTGCAGAATGTAGTGTTATAGTCATAGCTAGGGTGTACCGAAAGATCAACTTAATGCGAGGTAGGTCCATTCATAAGTCCGATGGTAGCAGGGAAGAAGCTGTTCTTGAGTCGGTTGCGATGTGACCTCAGAGTATTGTATCCTTTTCCTGACAGAAGAAGGAGGAAGAGAGAATGTCCGGGCTGCTTGGAGTCCTTGATTATGCTGGTTGCTTTGCCAAGGCAGTGGGAAGTGTGGACAGAGTCAATGGATGGGAGGCTGGTTTGCGTGATGGATTGGGCTACATTCACAACCCATTGTAGTTTCTTGCGGTCTGGAACATTCTGCAAATTAACTGTCAGTTTAATCAAGTGGCTGTTTCCAAAGTTTCTCACCACCCAGCAATCTAAACATCTGGAACAGCACTGAGGTGCTGGGTTTTGATTTAACAACTGTCTGACTGGGTGTGGGGAGGCCGGGGGATCCAGTTTTAGAAGATTGATTTTTTAGTTATAGCAAGCACACAACGAGGAGTGGGGCTGGGAGGATGGGGGGCGGGGGCGGGGGGGTGGGGGGGGGGGGGGTGGTTGGATTTTGAATTTGCTCTCTACCTCGATAGTCGAAGGCTATCTCCTTCATTTTGTTGACACGGAGGGAAAAATTATTGTTATTGCAACAGTTCACCAGATGCTCTATCTCATGTCATGTGTCCTCCGGTGTCGGGTGAGGCTGTTGGGATCCCGCCCAGAGTGGTCAGTCTTTCAATTTTTCTTTTATTCATTCGTGGGACATGGGCGTCACTGGTTGGCCAGAATTTATTGCCCATCCCTCGTTGCCCTTGTAGGGCAACTGAGAGTCAACCACATTGCTGTGGGTCTGGAGTCACATGTAGGCCAGACCGGGTAAGGACGGCAGATTTCCTTCCCTAATGGACATTAGTGAACCAGATGGGTTTTTCTGACAATCGACAATGTTTTCATGGTCATCAGTAGATTCTTAATTCCAGATTTTTAAAATTGAATTCAAATTCCACCATCTGCTGTGGCGGGATTCGAACACAGATCCCCAGAACATTAGCTGAGTTTCTGGATTAATAGTCCAGTGATAATATCACTAGGCCATAATCCCCGGCAGTCTACGTATGGAGTGTGGAGTGACTAGACCTATAAAGGGCTGTGTTCCCTGATGCCTGATTGTGGAGTAGTTATTGAGGGGAAACAACAGGATTTAACAGCCTGGAGTTCGGATCGCGAATTCCTGCGCAGACAGGATCCCGAGCTTCCCTCACAAGGCCCAAAATGGGAAGGTTTTTGCAGCACAAGTGTTTGCTGTGTCGATTAAAGATAAATTAAAAGCACTTTTCACAACATCTCCAAACACTTCACAGTCAATAAAATATCTTGACATGTCACCATTATTGCAACGTTGGAAACACAGCAGCTAATGTGCACAGAGCAAACTCCAAAATCAGCAGAGTAATCAATCCAGGCAAACTGTTCTTTGTGATGTTGACTGAGGGATAAATGTTGGCCAGAACACAGGGATGAACCGCCCTGCTCCGCTGATGCATCCACATGAGAGGGCAGAAGGACAGCACTTGTAAAAGTGCAGCATGGACAAACGTGAGGTGGTGCGATTTGGAAGGTCAACTGCAGAAGGAAAGTATCCAGTAAATGGTAGAGCCCTTGGAAACGTTAGCATACACAGGGATCTAGGCGTGCAGATCCACAATTCCATGAACGTGGCAACTCATATGGACAAGGTGGTCAAGGAGGCATGTGGCATGCTGCCCTTCATCGGTCGGGGCGTTGAGTATAGGAATTGGGAAATCATGTTGCAGCTGTATAAGACTTTGGTTAGGCCACATTTGGAGCATTGTGTATAATTCTGGTCGCCACACTATTGAAAGGATGTTGATGCATTGGAAAGGGTGCAGAAGAGATTTACCAGGATGTTGCCTGGTTTGGAGGATATGGACTATGAAGAAAGGTTGAACAAACTTGAATTGATTTCATTGGAGGGTCGGAGGATGAGGGGGAACCTGATACAGGTTTACATAAGAACATAAGAACTAGGAGCAGGAGTGGGCCATCTGGCCCTCTGCTCTGCCATTCAATAAGATCATGGCTGATCTTTTTGTGGACTCAGCTCCACTTACCCGCCCACTCACCATAACCCTTAATTCCTTTACTGTTCAAAAATTTATCTATCCTTGCCTTAAAAACATTCAATGAGGTAGCCTTAACTGCTTCACTGGACAGGGAATTCCACAGATTCACAACCCTTTGTGTGAAGAAGTTCCTCCTCAACTCAGTCCTAAATCTGCTTCCCCTTATTTTGAGGCCATGCCCCCTAGTTCTAGTTTCACCCACCAGTGGAAACAACTTCTCTGCTTCTATCTTATCTATTCCCTTCATAATCTTATATGTTTCTATAAGATCTCCCCTCATTCTTCTGAATTCCAATGAGTATAGCCCCAGTCTACTCAGTCTCTTCTCATAAGCCAACCATCTCAACTCCGGAATCAACCTAGTGAATCTCCTCTGCACCCCCTCCAGTGTCAGTATATCCTTTCTCAAGTAAGGAGACCAAAGCTATACACAGTGCTCCAGGTGTGGCCTCACCAGCAGTTTATACAGCTGCAACATAACCTCGCTGTTTTAAAACTCCAGCAATAAAGGACAAAATTCCATTTGCCTTCTTAGTTACCTGTTGCACCTGCAAACCAACTCTTTGAGATTCCGGCACAAGGATCTCTCTGCACAGCAGCATGCTGCAATTTTTTACCATTTAAATAATAGTCCATTTTGCTGTTATTCCTACCTAAATGGATGACCTCACATTTACCAACATTGTACTCCATCTGCCAGACCCTCGCCCACTCACTTAGACTATCTATATCCCTTTGCAGACTTTCAGCATCCTCTGCATACTTTGCTTTGCCACTCACCTTAGTGTCTTCTGCGAATTTTGACACACTACACTTGGTCCCCAACTCCAAATCATCTATGTAAATCACAAACAATTGCAGTCCCAACACTGATCCCTGAGGCACACCACTAGCCACTGATCACCAACCAGAAAAACACCCATTTACCCCCACTCTGTCAGTTATCCAATCCTCTATCCATGCTAATACATTACCCGTAACACCGTGCACCTTTATCTTCTGTAGCAGTCTTTGGTGCAGCACCTTGTCAAATGCCTTCTGGAAATCCAGATACACCACATCCACAGGTTCCCCATTGTCCACTGCACATGATTATGACAGGCTTGGACAGAGTGGATAGTCAGAGTCTTTTTCCCAGGGTTGAAGGGTCAATTACTCGGGGGCAGAAGTTGAGAGTGAGAGGGGTAAGTTTAAAAGAGATGTAAGGGGCAAGTTTTTCGCACAGAGGGTGATGAATGCCTGGAACGCGCTGCCGGAGGAGGTGATGGAAGCAGATTCTATAACAACGTTCAAGAGGCATCTAGATAGATGCACGCATAGGCAGCGAATAGAGGGATATGGACCACGTAGAGGCAAGAAAATATTAGATTAGAGAGACATCTGTGTTGGCACAGACTTGGTGGGCCGAAGGGCCTGTTCCTGTGCTGTACTTTGCTTTTTGTCCACTCCCTCAGCATTGCACTAGAGTGCTGGCCTGGATTTGTGCAGCGGATACTTCAGAAATATGTATAAAAGTTTTAAAAAGCAGCTGGCTAGTCTTGAGTACTGAGGATAAGTGAGGCAACTAATTTCATCTACTGGCGTCTCTCCAGTGTAAGATGTTTGACTGCTTCTTGAATAACTTCTGCAATTAATGTTTACATCTTCAATTTTCTTGCAAACCCCACCTCTGGATTGTTTCCAAGTGGGGCAACCGTCTGACGAATCAGATTGGGACCTCCCTGCCAGAAGCTACACAGCCTCCGGTATTACTCACAAAGCCATAGGGGCCAAGCAGAGAATTGAATAGAACTGCATGTTTTCAAATGAAGCACTTGAGTCAGAAATTGTAGAATGAAGTAGCACAGAGGGAGTCCATTCAGCCCATTGGGCTTGTACTGACAGAGTTATGTTAGTGCCAGTTATAGCTCAGTTGGAAACCACTGCATCACAAGGATCTGGATTCAAAACCCGCTTCATGATCTTATTGAATGGCGGGGCAGGCTCGAGGGGCTAGATGGCCTACTCCTGCTCCTATTTCTTATGTTCTTATGTTCTTATGTTCAGGGTTTGGGGTTCCAGTGCTTTACTGAGGAGTGTTGCACTGTCAGAGATGCCGTCTTTCAAATGGGACATTAAACCAAAGTCTCATCTGTCTGCCTGGGTGGATGTGAAACATTCCATGGCACCATTTCAAAGTAAAGTAGGAGAGTTGTCCATGCATCGTGTCCTGGCCAATATTTATCTCTCAACCAATGTCACAAAGACAGATTATTTAATCATTTCACTTTGTTGTTTGTGGCTACTGACCTGTTCTGTTGTTGCTAACTGTGATGTGTACAACTTGGATACCATGAAGCCATCTTCTTGAAGTCTTTATGAACATTTTATTTGTGTCCATTTTTACAGTAGTGAGTACAGGTATAAAGAGGACCCCATACCCAGTCCTTACATTTTTTTAAAATTAATTTGTGGGGCATGGGTGGCGCTGGCTGGCCAGAATTTATTGCCCATCCCTCGTTGCTGATGAGCTGAGTATTACCCATTTCAGAGGGCAGTTGAGAGTCATCACATTGCTGTGACTCTGGAGTCATACTTAGGCCAGGCCAGATAAGGATGGCAGATTTCCTTCCCGAAAGCACATTAGTGAACTAGATGGGTTTTTTACAATGAAAAAAAATGTTTTTATGGTCACTGTTAGATTTTTAATTCCAGATTTTGTTGAATTCACATTCCACCATCTGCCATGGCACAATTTGAACCTCGGTCTCCAGGACATTAGCTAAGTTTCTGCATTAATAGTTTAGTGATAATACCACTAGGCCATCACCTCCCCTTACATGTTGCTACCTATCGCTAGACTGGCCTCAGTCATGTGATTTTTTATATCACTCTGAGGGCAGTACTGTACACAGAACCCTTCAAATACCAGAGTCTTCTACGACAGAAATTATCCGCTACGTCTCCGATATTACAACAGTAACTACACTTCAAGAAGTACTTCATTGGTTGTGAAATACTTTGAGATGTCCAATGCTAATAGAATCATAGAAACCCTACAGTGCAGAAAGAGACCATTCGGCCCATCGAGTCTGCACCGACCACAATCCCACCCAGGCCCTATCCACATATCTCTACATATTTACCCGCTAATACCTTTAAGCTACGCATCTCGGGACACTAAGGGGCAAGTTAGCATGGCCAATCAACCTAACCCGCACATCTTTGGACTGTGGGAGGAAACCGGAGCACCCGGAGGAAACCCACGCAGACACAGGGAGAATGTGCAAACTCCACACAGACAGTGACCCAAGCCGGGAATCGAACCCGAGTCCCTGGAGCTGTGAAGCAGCAGTGCTAACCACTGTGCCACCGTGCCGCCCAGCATTATAATAATGCAAAAGCATTATAATGATGCAAGTCTTTCGTTCTATCCAACTAGCGTCAATTCCCTGCTCTTTCCTCATTGACCTGTCAATATTATTTCCTTTATTTGAGGGGGCTGTGATGATGGATCGCTAATTGCCAGAGTGAGAGGGGAGGATTACGAGACATCACTTTACACAGAGGATCAAACACATCGAGGCATTGAAGACTCTGCTCAGGGAGATTTTCTTGCTGAGGTGGAGGTTTGGGGTCTGTGCTGAGAAATCAACTGCCCATCACCGTTGGCCTTGTCCGTAGGAGAAAACTCAAAATAAGTGCAACGCTGTGTAAAAAAAAATAATTCAAGACACTATATCCATTATTCATCCTCAAGCTGACAGGTATGCGCATTGCAGGAATCCTTGGGTCACGTATCTGGTGCAATTTAGTGTTTGGAATATTTCATTCTCTACCTGTAATGTTGAGTAAGTTGGAATGATATGAGGCCATGTTTCAACAGAAACTTCTGACCAAGTAAGTGGAAATAACGTGTCTTAAAAATAACGTTTTAAACAGATATTTTACAAGCATTTGGCCCATAAATAAGCTCAGAATTCAATTTGTAAGCCCAGTTCAGTCATTGCTATCAACTGCTGATCTTGCCTAAGTGATTCCTTTTCTGCTTAATTAAAGTTTTAAAGTCAAGTAAAAGTTTATTTATTAGTCATAAGTAAGGCTCACATTAACACTCAATGAAGTTACTGTGAAATTCCCCTAGTCACCACAGTCTAGCGCCTGTTCAGGTCAATGCACCTCATCAGCACGTCTTTCAGAATGTGGGAGGAAACTGGAGGAAACCCATGCAGACACGGGGAGAACATGCAAATTCCACACAGACAGTGACCCAAGCCAGGAATCGAACCCAGGTCCCTGGCGCTGTGAAGCAGCAGTGCTAACCACTCTGCTAACCATATTGAATTCTGAGCTTAGTTCTGTGAAAACTTTTGGAAGAGATCACTTCAATTTTTGTTCTAACCAAATTGTTATATCTGCATAAATACTAAAATTGGTGTAGTGATGATTAGCTGCCTGTATTTCTCAGGAACTTTCCTGAGCGGGCGGCACAGTGGTTAGCACTGCTACCTCACAGCAGCAGGGACCCAGGCTCAATTCTGGCCTCAGGTGACTGTCTGTGTGGAGCTGCACCTTCTCCCCGTATCTGCATGGGTTTCCTCCGGTTTCCTCCCACAGCCGGAAAGGCATGCGGGTTAGGTTGATTGGCCATGCTAAATTGCACCCTTGGTGTCAGGGGGATTAGCAGGGTAAATAAGTGGGGTCACAGGGATAGGGCCTGGGTGGGACTGTTGTCGGTGCAGGCTTGATGGGCCGAATGGCCTCCTTGTACACTGTCGGGATTCTATTCTATGATTCTAAACAATAGCAAAGTGTGATCTGCTTATTCCCATCAGGAACCTGTTGTGTTCACATAAGCAAGCAGTGTATGATTTGATTTATTATTGTCACATGTATTGGTATACAGTGAAAAGTATTGTTTCTTGCGCGCTATACAGATAAAGCATACCGTTCATAGAGAAGGAAAGGAGAGAGTGCAGAATGTAGTGTTACTGTCATAGTTAGGGTGTAGAGGAAGATCAACTTAATGCGAGGTAGGTCCATTCAAAAGTCTGATGGCAGCAGTGAAGAAGCTGTTCTTGAGTCGGTCGGTACGTGACCTCAAACTTTTGTATCTTTTTCCCGATGGAAGAAGATGGAAGAGAGAATGTCCGGAGTGCGTGGGGTCCTTAATTATGCTGGCTGTTTTGCCGAGGCAGCGGGAAGTGTAGACAGTCAATGGATGGGAGGCTGGTTTGAGTGATGTACTGGGCTACATTCACGACCTTTTGTAGCTCCTTGCGATCTTGGGCAGAGCAGGAGCCATACCAAGCTGTGATACAACCAGAAAGAATGCTTTCTATGGTGCATCTGTAAAAGTTGGTGAGAGTCGTAGCTGACATGCCAAATTTCCTTAGTCTTCTGAGAAAGTAGAGGCATTGGTGGGGCTTTCTTAACTATAGTGTCGCTGTGGTATGAGTCGCAAACAATCCATTTTAATGTTTATATTGACTTTTCAGAGCCTAAACCCACATGTTGCTGAGTCACACAGAAATCCAATATTCATCACTTTGGCTTTTTACAATGAATGTACCAATGCTCCTGTCCTTCCTTGTCGTGCTTCGGGCTGCAGTTGTCTCCTTATTGTTTCATGACAATGGCAAATTGTGATTCACTGAGATCGACCTATCACTTCACCAGCTAACCAAAAAACAAAGTGAACTGGTTAAAGCAGGCCTGCTTCTAAAGAAATTAACAAAAGACACTGACCAAAGATGGCTAGCACAAGTCACCTGATCTATTCAGCTCTCTTGGGTGGCTGCAACAAGGTTTTTTTTCCTCGTAGATGCCTTCTTCAATCCAAATATATTTATTTTTTAATAAGAAGCCAATCAAATCCAGTTTTCTTGAGTCAAAGAAAGAGTAAGTTTATTAGTTACTGAGCCTGAGAAAAAAAGACACAATGACAATGCACACACACACACAACACACCCACATGCACACACACACGCATGCACACACACCCACATGCACACACACACACACACACACATATGCACACACACATATGCAATTGTAAGTTGATCTTTTCTGGAAAGTTATGATGGGCGAGATTTTCCGGCTGCGCTCGCCCCAAAACCGGAAAACCCCGCCCAAGGTCAATAGACCTTTGCATGCTCCGCCCGTCTTCCCGCTACGATTCCCGTGGTGGACAGGATGGGAAAACTGCCCCCCCCCCCCCCCCCGCCATATTTAACTTCAGTTATCTGAACTTCAGTTCGACTCCAGGATTTTAAAGAAAACCAGTTAACTTCAAACTGCTGCAATGTTCAGCAATGTGTGCCTCCAGCACAAAGCAAAGGACTTTATCACAATGCATGTATGCATGTGTGCGTGCATATGTGTGTGTGCATGCGTGTACGTATGTGTATGTTTGCATGTGTGTGTGCATATATGTATGTGCATATGCGTGTGTGCATATGTGTGTGTGCATATATGTATGTGCATATGCGTGTGTGCATATGTGTGTGTGCATATATGTATGTGCATATGCGCGTGTGCATATGTGTGTGTGCATGTGGGTGCATGTGTGTTGTGTGTGTGTGTACATTGTCATTGTGTCTTTTTTTCTCAGGCTCAGTAACTAATAAACTTACTCTTTCTTTGACTCAAGAAAACTGGATTTGATTGGCTTCTTATTAAAAAATAAATATATTTGTATTGAAGAAGGCATCTACGAGGAAAAAAAACCTTGTTGCAGCCACCCAAGAGAGCTGAATAAAGAGGGGGGGACCGTTCACTCACCCAGTCCTAATGCATGAACATAAGAACATAAGAAATAGGAGCAGGAGTAGGCCATCTAGCCCCTCGAGCCTGCCCCGCCATTCAATAAGATCATGGCTGATCTGAAGTGAATCAGTTCCACTGACCCGCCTGCTCCCCAAAACCCTTAATTCCCCGACCGATCAGAAATCCATCTATCCGTGATTTAAACATATTCAATGAGGTAGCCTCCACCACTTCAGTGGGCAGAGAATTCCAGAGATTCACCACCCTCTGAGAGAAGAAGTTCCTCCTCAACTCTGTCCTAAACTGACCCCCCTTTATTTTGAGGCTGTGCCCTCTAGTTCTGGTTTCCTTTCTAAGTGGAAAGAATCTCTCCACTTCTACCCTATCCAGCCCCTTCATTATCTTATATGCCTCTATAAGATCACCGCTCAGCCTTCTAAACTCCAACGAGTACAAACCGAATCTGCTCAATCTCTCCCCATAATCTACACCCCTCATCTCCGGTATCAACCTGGTGAACCTTCTCTGCACTCCCTCCAAGGCCAATATATCTTTTCGCAAGTAAAGGGACCAAAACTGCACACAGTATTCCAGCTGTGGCCTCACCAATGCCTTGTACAGATGCAGCAAGACTTCTCTGTTTTTATATTCTATCCCCCTCGCGATAAATGCCAACATCCCATTTGCCTTCTTGATCACCTGTTGTACTTGCAGACTGAGTTTTTGTGATTCATGCACAAGGACCCCCAGGTCCCTTTTCACAGTAGCATGAAGCCTGTATGAAGAGTGTGAATGGGAGTGAGTTCATGAAGACTGCTCCTCATCTGGTTGTAACAATTTAATGTTATCATTCTTGAAAATAAACCCATCATGAAAATTGATGGGGTGATGTGGCTCATCAGTTTCACTCATGACCAAAGATTCTTGTACTCTACTAAACACTGGAGAAAGATGCTCATTGACTCAAAGGAAAATCAATAAAGTTATCAAAAGTTGGGTTATAACTGGATAAGAAAACTTTGTAACCCAGTGCTTTGAAGGTATACCCCCACAGGGAAGGGGGCGGCATGGTAGCATAGTGGTTAGCACCGCTACCTCACAGTGCCAGGGACCCAGGTTCAATTCCCAGCTTGGGTCACTGTCTGTGTGGAGTTTGCACGTTCTCCCCGTGTCTGCGTGGGTTTCCTCCGGGTGCTCCGGTTTCCTCCCACATTCCAAAAGACATGCTGGTTAGGTGCATTGACCCGAACAGGCGCCAGAGTGTGGCAACTGGGGGAATTTCACAGTAACGTCATTTCAGTGTTAATGTAAGCCTTACTTGTGAATAATAAATAAACTTTAACTTTAAAATAAGCTTATTGTTAAATTGTAATAGGCAATCTATAAGAAGGGATGGGGAAATATTCCTCCTTCTAATGGCCATGCAGTACATTGCATTCTGGTGTTACTACTGAGCACCATGTTGTATAATGGGTTCGGCTGTGGTGTCTCAATTATGAAGAGCTTAAAACTGGAATGTGTAAAAATGAACCATTTGTTGTTAGTCTTTAATTATTTATAGATAGAACATAGAACATAGAACATAGAACATTACAGCGCAGAACAGGCCCTTCGGCCCACGATGTTGCACCGACCAGTTAAAAAAAAAAACTGTGACCCTCCAACCTAAACCAATTTCTTTTCGTCCATGAACCTATCTATGGATCTCTTAAACGCCCCCAAACTAGGCGCATTTACTACTGATGCTGGCAGGGCATTCCAATCCCTCACCACCCTCTGGGTAAAGAACCTACCCCTGACATCGGTTCTATAACTACCCCCCCTCAATTTAAAGCCATGCCCCCTCGTGCTGGATTTCTCCATCAGAGGAAAAAGGCTATCACTATCCACCCTATCTAAACCTCTAATCATCTTATATGTTTCAATAAGATCCCCTCTTAGCCGCCGCCTTTCCAGCGAAAACAATCCCAAATCCCTCAGCCTCTCCTCATAGGATCTCCCCTCCATACCAGGCAACATCCTGGTAAACCTCCTCTGCACCCTCTCCAAAGCCTCCACATCCTTCCTGTAATGTGGGGACCAGAACTGCACACAGTACTCCAAGTGCGGCCGCACCAGAGTTGTGTACAGTTGCAACATAACACTACGACTCCTAAATTCAATCCCCCTACCAATAAACGCCAAGACACCATATGCCTTCTTAACAACCTTATCTACTTGATTCCCAACTTTCAGGGATCTATGCACACATACACCTAGATCCCTCTGCTCCTCCACACTATTCAAAGTCCTCCCGTTAGCCCTATACTCAACACATCTGTTATTCCTACCAAAGTGAATTACCTCACACTTCTCCGCATTAAACTCCATCCGCCACCTCTCGGCCCAACTTTGCAACCTGTCTAAGTCTTCCTGCAAACTACGACACCCTTCCTCACTGTCTACCACACCACCGACTTTGGTGTCATCAGCAAATTTGCTAATCCACCCAACTATACCCTCATCCAGATCATTAATAAATATTACAAACAGCAGTGGCCCCAAAACAGATCCCTGAGGTACACCACTTGTAACCGCACTCCATGATGAATATTTACTATCAACCACCACCCTCTGTTTCCTATCCGCTAGCCAATTCCTGATCCAATTTCCTAGATCACCCCCAATCCCATACATCTGCATTTTCTGCAGAAGCCTACCATGGTGACCCTTATCAAACGCCTTACTAAAATCCATATATACCACGTCCACTGCCTTGCCCCCATCCACCTCCTTGGTCACTTTCTCAAAAAACTCAATAAGGTTAGTAAGGCACGACCTACCTGCCACAAAACCATGCTGACTATCACCTATCAATTCATTACTCTCCAAATAACTATAAATCCTATCCCTTATAATTTTTTCCAACATCTTGCCGACAACAGAAGTGAGACTCACCGGTCTATAATTCCCGGGGAAGTCTCTGTTCCCCTTCTTAAACAATGGGACAACATTCGCTAACCTCCAATCTTCTGGTACTATACCAGAGGCCAACGACGACCTGAAGATCAGAGCCAGAGGCTCTGCAATCACTTCTCTTGCCTCCCAGAGAATCCTTGGATAAATCCCATCCGGACCAGGGGATTTATCTATTTTCAGACCCTCCAGAATATCCTGCACATCCTCCTTATCAACTGTAATACTGTCTATTCTACTCCCTTGCAACCCAGTGTCCTCCTCAGCTATATTCATGTCCCCTTGCGTGAACACCGAAGAGAAATATTGGTTCAATGCTTCACCAATCTCCTCCGGTTCCACACATAACTTCCCTCTGCCATCTATAACTGGCCCTAAACTTGCCCTAACCAACCTTCTGTTCTTGACATACCTATAGAACGCCTTAGGATTCTCTTTAACCCTATCCGCCAAAGTCTTCTCATGTCCCCTTTTAGCCCTTCTAAGCTCGCTCTTCAACTCCCTCTTAGCCAATCTAAAGCTTTCTAGTGCACTACCCGAGTGCTCACGTCTCATCCGAACATAAGCCTCCTTTTTCTTTTTAACCAACAAAGAAACTTTTTTGGTGCACCACGGTTCCCTAGCCCTACCAATTCCTCCTTGCCTGACAGGGACATACCTATCACAGACTCGCAGTAGCTGCTCCTTGAAAAAACTCCACATGTCGGACGTTCCCAGTCCCTGTAATCTCCTAGTCCAACCTATGTTTCCTAATTCTCTCCTAATAGCCTCATAATTACCCTTCCCCCAGCTAAAACCACTGGCCCGAGGTTCATGCCTATCCCTTTCCATCACTAAGGTGAACGTAACCGAATTGTGGTCACTATCACCAAAATGCACACCAACTTCCAAGTCTAGCACCTGGTCTGGCTCATTTCCCAGCACCAGATCCAATATAGCCTCACCTCTAGTTGGCCTGTCTACATACTGAGTCAAAAAACCTTCCTGCACGCTTTGAACAAAAACTGACCCCTCTAACGAGCTAGAGCTATAACAATTCCAGTCAATATTAGTCAAGTTAAAATCCCCCATAACAATTGCCCTATTACTTTCACTCCTAAGCAGGATTGACTCCGCAATCCTTTCCTCAACCTCTCTAGAACTTTTAGGAGGTCTATAAAAGACTCCCAACAGGGTGACCTCTCCTCTCCTATTTCTAATCTCCGCCCATACTACCTCAACAGATAAGTCCTCATCAAACCTCCTCTCTGACACTGTGATACAATCTCTGACCAATAATGCTACCCCTCCCCCTCTTCTACCTCCTTCCCTACTTCGACTAAAACATTTGAACCCCGGGACCTGCAGCATCCATTCCTGCCCCTGCTCTATCCATGTCTCTGAAATAGCCACAACATCGAAGTCCCAGGTACTGATCCACGCTGCAAGTTCACCCACTTTATTGCGAATACTCCTGGCATTGAAGTATACACATTTCAAACCCTGCTCCACCCCACCTCTGCAATGCCGTGCATTGCAGTCCCCATCCATGCATCCCTCACTTTCAGCCCCACTACTCAGGATCCCTCCCCCCCCCCGAATCAGTTTAAACCTCCCTGCATGGCCTTAGCAAATTTACCCCCCAGGATATTGGTCCCCTTCTGATTAAGGTGTAGACCATCCTTCTCATAGAGGTCACACCTTCCCCAGTACGAGCCCCAATTGCTTAAGTACCTGAACCCCTCCCTCCTGCACCATCCCCTCAGCCATGAATTCAAACCTTCCCTCTCCCTATTCCTCTCTAAACTATCCCGTGGTACAGGCAAGAGTCCAGAGATAACCACTCTGTCAGTCTTGGCCTTTAGTTTCCACCCCAACTCCATAAATCCCTGCCTAATATCCCCTTCCCCTATCCTCCCTATGTCGTGTGTCCCCACATGTACAATAACTTGTGGTTTATCTCCCTCCCCCCTAAGAGTCCTGAATACCCTGTCAGACACATCCCGGACCCCAGCCCCTGGTAGGCAACACACCAACCCTGAGTCCCTACCTTTAGTTCCGACCCTCCTATCTGTCCCCTTAATTGTGGAGTCCCCAATCACAAGGCCCAGTCTTTTACAGCCCCTAACCACCTGAGCTTTCTCACTCGGCTCACCCCCAGAGATCTGCTCTCTATGCTCAGTTGATTCCTCCTCAACTGTAGCCTCCAGCACCGAAAACCTATTATGGAGGGGAACCGCCCCAGGGGATTGTCTTCCCGATTGCTTCTTACCCCTCCTCCTGGCATTGACCCAAGCCTCATTTCTAGGAGTTACTATTTCTCTATAACTCCTATCAACTTCCACCTCCGCCTCCCGAATTATGCGGAGTTCCTCTACCTCCCCCTCCAGCTCCTTTACACGCTCCTCCAGAAGCTGTAATCTAATGCACTTCTTACAACTAAAATCTCCTGAAACACTACTGGATTTCCTCACCACATACATCCCACAGGAGATGCAGCATACTGCCTGAACTGCCATCCCTGAAGCCATTACCAGCAAGAAAAAAAGAAAACAAAAAACTTCCCCACACTTATAATTAGGTTAGAGGAGGATGGAAGGGTGGGATCCTCTACCAGTGTAGAGGATCGGGTATCTCCTCTGCACCAATTTATAGGGCTAGGGGCCCGAGAGAAAAAAAAAACTACTACTGAGGGGGAACCACCCAGGTAACTGACTTTTAAAGTTAAAATAAAAACCCTTCCCAGACTCCTTTGCTGCCCACTTCTAGTTTTCACTTTAAACTTGAAAAACTGCTGTTAAAGTAAAGGCCAAAAAAATACACACACTAGCTGACTAATTAAATAAATAAACAATTCAATTAATCCAATTAATCTCTTACCAGCACTGCTGCTTTTCAATCACCCCTCTCAGCTTGCTCCAGTGGATCAAGTTACTGTCAAGTTACTTGCTCCAGTGGATCAAGATCCTAGTTACTGTCATGCATGGTGCTGCTCCTCCACGCAGGCCTCTTCCAGAGTGTTCTCTCTGAGACTAATACAATGTAACTCTATACATCATACTATAGGTGGTAATATTTTCTGGTCCCATGTTAATCCTTGCTCTGCTGAGCAGCTTTACATTCCAATGGCATGCAACCACACACAATATAATACAGCACAGTGCACCGCCAAAAGCTGGTTATGCTTACCACTCAGTCTTACCACACAAATCCGGCTCCAAAAATGCAATTATACGCCAATTTTCAAGCCCAGTGAAATACAAACAGCCAACATGCCCATAGCAACACCCATGTTCCAACAAGGACAAGACATTTAGTATTAAACCCATTCGGCAGAATTTTACCGTTGCACCCGTCACGGGAATTGTAGCTAGCGGGACAGGACCATGCAAAGGTCCGTTGACCTCGGGTGGGATTTTCCAATCTTGGGGCGAGCGTGGCCGGAAAACTCGATCCATTGGGATAGAGAATCTGCCATCATCGCAAGCAGTAATCTGGGCACAAATCGCGCCAATAATTGTACCCAGTTTACATAGAAACTAGAAGCAGGAGTAGGCCATTCGGCCCTTCGAGCCTGCTCCGCCATTCATCTTGATCATGGCTGATCGTTGAATTCAATATCCTGATCCCCCTTCCTCCCATGTCCCTCGATCCCTTTAGCCCCAAGAACTATATCTAATTTCTTCTTGTATTAATCAGTTTGAAAAGCGTTTCTTGTTTTTCTCAAGCTTACACTCAAACTCATTTTCAAAATTGGTCAAAAACAGAATCTGCCGTGACCAAATGCAATTGGACAGTGTGTTAAAATGCAATTTTAATTTTAAAATTTGCTTTAAAAGATATTTCTTGACGTATTTAATTAACTTGGAGCAGTTTGACGAATGTAACTGAGAATGGATTTAATCACAAAGGAGGGACATCGATACTCTCAGCACCAACACAGCACCTGTAGGAAACCTGGTTTTAAATGACTGAAAACTACTCATAAAAATATACAGACCCATTAGCTGGTTGCACAGGGATATAGTGGGCCATTTCTTAGTAATTTGAATATTTAACAACTTTTAAAATGTGTGCAGTCCTCTGTGTCCAAAGCATTTAGCTTAGTTTCTGAATCCTCGCTGAATATCAGATAAGGTTTAATTGGCCAAAACGTACAATGACTAATACAATTATTGGGAATGGTTGGATGTCTGTTTTTATAGACGGGGTTGGCTTCTAATGGCACAAGTTTTAAACTAATGCAAAAGATCACAAAATCTCAATTTGCGCTGGATCAAATTTAATAGAATCATAGAATCCCTACAGTGCAGAAGCAAGCCATTCGGCCAATCGAGTCTGCACCGACAACAATCCCACTGAGACCCTATCCCCGTAACCCCAAGTATTTACTCTGTTAATTCCCCTGAGACTGAGGGGCAATTTATCATGGCCAATCCAACTAAACTTGTGTGTCTTTTGCATTGGGTCACCTGAGATTCAGGCAGATTGGAATCATAGAATCCCTACAGTGCAGAAGGAAGCCATTCGGCCCATCGAGTCTGCACCGACCACAATGCCACCCATGCCCTATTCCCATAACCCCACATATTTACTCTGCTAATCCCCCTGACACTAGGATCAATTTAGCATGGCCCATCAACCTAACGCACACATCTTTGGAGTGTGGGAGGAAACCGGAGCACCCGGAGGAAACCCACGCAGACATGGGGAGAATGTGCAAACTCCACACAGATAGGCTGGGAATCAAACCCGGGTCCCTGGTGCTGCGAGGCAGCAGTGTTAACTAACAAATTGTGCTGACGAAAACTGGCTGAATCAAGCAGAAAGCTTTACCCCATTAGATGCTCGCTGGGAACAATGCTAATCAGATATCTGCATCAGGCATCTTTTAAATGTAACTTCTGAAATGGCAGGAAATTATATTTTCGCATTCTGAGTCCAGAAGTCAAAAGAACAATGCCCAATCATATCAAACCTGTGTATCACAGCGACACATAAAGGTTATCTCCTACGGAAGCTATCCTTGAACAATGGGTGGTGACTATTAACAATGCGCCTTAAGAAATCACTGCTCTTTCTGTGCCAGAGTCCCTATGCATTTCAGCACATCTGAGCCAGATTGCAGAGGCAAGATTTGAGTATCTGCATCAGCTGTGCTGTTTATGGCAAAATTCACTCTGCATGTGTGTCAGCGATGACTCAGTGAGTGGCACACTCGTCTCTGAGTCACAAGGTGTGAAATTCACGTCCCACTCTCGGCTAGACTTGAGCACAAATATCAATGCTGGTCCGTCACACAACGTGTTGTACTGCTGGAGGCTATGTCTTTGATATGGAATATTAAATCCAGTGTCCCTTCTCCCTGTTTAGGTGGATGCAAAAGATTCCATGCCACTAATTTGAAGACAGTAAGAGTTTTAACAACCCCAGGTTGAAGTCCAACAGGTTTATTTGGTAGCAAATACCATTAGTTTTGCCACCAAATAAACCTGTTGGACTTTAACCTGGTGTTGTTAAAACTCTTACTGTGTTCACCCCAGTCCAACGCCGGCATCTCCACATCATGACTAATTTGAAGAACAGGGAAGTTTTAGAACATAGAACATAGAACATAGAACATTACAGCGCAGAACAGGCCCTTCGGCCCACGATGTTGCACCGACCAGTTAAAAAAAAAAACTGTGACCCTCCAACCTAAACCAATTTCTTTTCGTCCATGAACCTATCTACGGATCTCTTAAACGCCCCCAAACTAGGCGCATTTACTACTGATGCTGGCAGGGCATTCCAATCCCTCACCACCCTCTGGGTAAAGAACCTACCCCTGACATCGGTTCTATAACTACCCCCCCTCAATTTAAAGCCATGCCCCCTCGTGCTGGATTTCTCCATCAGAGGAAAAAGGCTATCACTATCCACCCTATCTAAACCTCTAATCATCTTATATGTTTCAATAAGATCCCCTCTTAGCCGCCGCCTTTCCAGCGAAAACAATCCCAAATCCCTCAGCCTCTCCTCATAGGATCTCCCCTCCATACCAGGCAACATCCTGGTAAACCTCCTCTGCACCCTCTCCAAAGCCTCCACATCCTTCCTGTAATGTGGGGACCAGAACTGCACACAGTACTCCAAGTGCGGCCGCACCAGAGTTGTGTACAGTTGCAACATAACGCTACGACTCCTAAATTCAATCCCCCTACCAATAAACGCCAAGACACCATATGCCTTCTTAACAACCTTATCTACTTGATTCCCAACTTTCAGGGATCTATGCACACATACACCTAGATCCCTCTGCTCCTCCACACTATTCAAAGTCCTCCCGTTAGCCCTATACTCAACACATCTGTTATTCCTACCAAAGTGAATTACCTCACACTTCTCCGCATTAAACTCCATCCGCCACCTCTCGGCCCAACTTTGCAACCTGTCTAAGTCTTCCTGCAAACTACGACACCCTTCCTCACTGTCTACCACACCACCGACTTTTTTTTATCTCTGGGCCGCACGAAATTTGCTTCAGCCAACACCCAAAAACAAATTATCTTGGCCTTGCCACGTTGCTGTTTGTGAGAGCTTGCTGTGCACAAATTGGCCGTTCATTTCCAACATCACAGAATCACAGAATCCTACAGTGCAGAAGAGGCCCTTTGCCCTATCGAGGCAGCACCGATGCATGAAAGGCCTTCCTAATCCCACTTTGCCAGCACTTGGCCCATAGCCTTGAATGTTATGATGTGCCAAGTACTCATCCAGGTACTTTTTAAAGGATGTGAGGCAACCCGCCTCCACCACCCTCCCAGGGAGCGCATTCCAGACTGTCACCACCCTCTGGGTAAAAAGCTTTTCCCTCAAATCCCCCCTAAACCTCCCACCCATCACTTTTAACTTGTGTCCCCTCGTGACTGACCCTTCAACTAAGCTGCTCCCTATCCATCCTGTCCAAGCCCCTCATAATCTTGTACACCTCAGTCAAGTCACCCTTTAGTCTTCTCTGATCCAAAGAAAACAAGCCAAGCCTATCCAACCTCTCTTTATGACTTAAATGTTTCATCCCTGGCAACATCCTGGTGAATCTCCTCTTCACCCCCTCCAGTGCGTTCACGTCCTTCCTATAATATGGCGACCAGAACTGCACACAGTACTCCAGCTGTGGCCTCACCAAAGTTCTGTACAACTCCAACATGACCTCTCTGCTTTTGTAATCTATACCTCGATTGATAAAGGCGAGTGTGCCATATGCCATCATAACAGCAACTACACTTTAATTGGCTGCAAAGAGGTCCAATGGTTGTGGAAGGTGCTGAATAAATATACAGCTTTCTAATTCAGCTCCAAATCATTTTAAATCTGTGCTCCACTGGCCTCTCTGCTTAAGGAAATTGATCCTTTCTATCCACTCTATTGGGGATGTTGTGTGGCGCAGTAGGGGCCATCACAACCTCTGAGCCAGAAGCTCTGGTTTCAAGGCTATGGCAGGACTTGATGGACACTGAAGGTGTGTTCATCATGTGGCCAAACAGGTTGAATATCAACCTGTAAATCCCCCCGCACATGGCAATCGCAGATAGAAAATGTGGATGAGTTTTCTGGTCAGCCATGTGATGGAAAAAATGTTGGTAATAACAGTAGCACAGTGGTTAGCACTGCTGCTTCACAGCGCCAGGGACCCGGGTTCGATTCCCAGCTTGGGTCACTGTCTGTGTGGAGTCTGCACGTTCTTCCCGTGACTGCGTGGGTTTCCTCCGGGTGCTCCGGTTTCCTCCCACAGTCCAAAGATGTACAGAATAGGTGCATTGGCCATGCTAAATTCTCCCTCAGTGTACCCGAACAGGCGCCGGAGTGTGGCGACGAGGGGATTTTCACAGTAACGTCACTGCAGTGTTGATGTAAGCCGACTTGTGACACTAATAAATAAACTTAAACTTTAATATTTTATCCCCTCTAGCAAAACTATGAATTTTTGTTCATGGAATACGAACAATATAAATACATTTCTTAAAGGCACATTCCTAATTGCCTTTGAACTGAGTAGCTTGTTTGGCCATTTCAGAAGGCAGTTAAAAGTCAACCACATTGCTGTGGATCAAATGTAGGCCAGACCGGGTAAGGACGGCAGATTTCCTTCCCCAAAGGACATTAGTGAACCAGATGGGTTTTGACAGCAATCAACAAAAGCTTCATGGTCATCATTAGATTTTTATTGAACTCAAATTTTACCATTTTTCTTTCATTCATTCATGGGGTGTGGGGGTCCCTGGCTGGGCCAGTATTTATTGCTTGTCCCTGTGGACAGTTAAGAGTCAACCACATTGCTGTGGATCTGGAGTCACTTGTAGGTAAGCATTGTGAACTCGCTGATGTCCCAGTACATTGGATAAATCACTGAATCCTTTCCCACACACAGAGCAGATGAATGGTCTCTCTCCATTGTGAACTTGCTGACCAGGTAAGGACGGCAGATTTCCTTCCCTAAAGGATTAGTGAACCTGATGGGTTTTTGCAAAAATCAACAATGGTTTCATAGTCACCATTATACTTCTAACTCCAGGTTTTATTGAATTCAAATTTCTCCACCTGCCATAGTGGGATTTGAACCCAGGTTCATGGAGCATTAACGTGGGTCTCTGGATTACCAGTTCAAAGACAATACCTCTTCGCCACTGCCTCCCATTGACTACAGTCAGTGACTGTAAACAGTAATCAGTGATTGCTCTTCAAGAGTATATCATTGGCTGTAAAGTGACTGAGACACCTCATGGCTGAGAAGAAGATGAAATAAGTACAAGTCTTTTTCGCTTTTCCAACACCGTCATGGAATTTTATCACCTTGATATAAAAAATGTTTGATTTGATTTGGTTTGATTTATTATTGTCACATATATTAGTATACAGTGAAAAATATTGTTTCTTGCGCACTTTACAGACAAAGCATACCATTCATAGAGAAGGAAAGGAGAGAGTGCAGAATGTGGTGTTACGGTCATAGCTAGGGTGTAGAGAAAGATCAACTTAATGCGAGGTAGGTCCATTCAAAAGTCTGACGGCAGCAGGGAAGAAGCTGTTCTTGAGTCGGTTGATATGTGACCTCAGACTTTTGTATCATTTTCCCGATGGAAGAAGGTGGAAGAGAGAATGTCCGAGGTGCGTGGGGTCCTTAATTATGCTGGCTGCTTTTCCAAGGCAGCGGGAAGTGTAGACAGAGTCAACGGATGGGAGGCTGGTTTGGGTGATGGACTGGGCTTTGTTCACAACCCTTTGTAGTTTCTTGCAGTCTTGGGCAGAGCAGAAGCCATACCAAGCTGTGACACAGCCAGAAAGAATGCTTTCTATGTAAGTTGGTGACAATTGGAAGGTGCAGTGTCTTCGTGCGACTCCCTTTGCCTCCAGTACCGAGATCATTTCTTCTTTAAATACTTTTCAAACTTGGAGTCCTCATAGTAGTTGATTCAATAACAAAGCTAACTCTGTTGTTCTGACTTTTCTGTACCTGGAGGTCCAGGTCTCTGCTGCCAGGATACAGGAAACAAGATTTGTATTTGTGGGTTTCGATCTCTTGGAATCCCAATAGTCTCTAAATGGAATTAATTTAAATTAGTTTGAACCCAGTTCACAACAGTTCAGAGGAATTCTGGATGAAATACAGGGGGCGATTTTCCCATCGCGACCCGCAACCTTTCTGGCGGGTTGCGGTGGGAGATGCGCGTCATCGGCCTTGTTCTGAGATTTGCGCATGTGCTGGGAATGCGTGTGCATCTCCCAGAGCCGGAGAACAGTCGGAGATCAGACCACGCCGGAATGAAGGGGGGTAATCGGGGCCCCCCAGGGGTCGGGCGGCGGGAGGGTGGTGCCCCCTGGGCATGGACACCCTGGCAGTGCCAGTCTGTGCCCCCTGGCACTGTCCAAAGGGCAAAATGTCCATGCCCAGGGGGCAACTTGGCACTGCCCATCAGGAATCGGGCAGTGCCAAAGGGGTGGGGCCTACTGTGGTCGGGGCCTAGCGGTGATCGGTGGGGGTGGGCCCGCTTCCACTCTGCATGGCGATTGGTCTGGGATGGAGGGAAGGCAGCAATTGGAGCAAGCTGGGGGCTGGTGGTCTGCCGGGGGGGCCTGCCTCCTGGGGGGAGGTCTCATCCCGGGGGAGTCAGCGGGGGGAGAGGAAGGTCTGCCTGGGTGAGGGGGGTGGGGGGGATCACCATTGCTGAGGGGGGTCGACTGAACATCAGGGTGCTCCGGTGTGGGGGGGAGGGTCAGGGCAGGCCCGGGAATTATTGTGGGGGCCGTGATCGGGCCGTGGGGGGGGCTGGAGGGGCAGCACTGCGGGGGTCTTGGGCTGGCCAGAAAACGGGGAGGCTGACAGATCAGAACCACTGCACATGCGCAGAGTTCCAGAACTGTCAAACTCCGGCGCAAATAGGTCCTTCTCCCCTGGGCTTTTAATGAGATTCACGATTGGGACCTCTGCAGTACACAGAGTGGGGAGATTTGGGTGTGAAGCCGGACTGAGAAAACAGTTGTGATCTAGCACAGTTTTCCCACCAATTCAGCACTTTTGGGAGAATTGTCCCCACAATTTCTGATCATTTCTCCCGAGTGGGCCAAGGCTTTAAACAGAGACTCCAGAAATAGTTTGAATTTCACAAACTAACTAATTCAATGGTGAAACGTGTAAAGCAGCATTGAGATTCATGTCAAATTCAGATATGACAGCAGCGCATAATGATTGTCTCCTGGGATCGCTTCAGTTTTCTCTGGGCAACAGAGTCAAAACCTTCCTTCATGCAGAAAGGTGTGGTAATTACAATGTGTCTTGGAGAGATCACTGAACATCTCTCACCGCAGTATATTCAGCGTCAGTGAGCTGGGAAAAAAAAATCCTCACTCCCGTCATCTCACTCAGAGAAACCGCAGCGAGGACTGGTGATGCAACAACACTTTTGTCTCCTGAGATTAATTTGCTAAAAGGATTTGATTTGATTAGATTTGATTTATTATTGTCACATGTATTAACATAAGTGAAAAGTATTGTTTCTTGCGCGCTATACAGACAAAACGTACCGTTCATAGAGAAGGAAAGGGGAGAGTGCAGAATGTAGTGTTACAGTCATAATTAGGGTGTAAAGAAAGATCAACTTAATGTAAGGGAGGTCCATTCAAAAGTCTGATGGCAGCAGGGAAGAAGCTGTTCTTGAGTTGTTTGGTACGTGATCTCAGACTTCTGTGTCTTTTTCCCGATGGAAGAAGGTGGAACAGAGTATGTCCGGGGTGTGTGGGGTCCTTGATTATGCTGGCTGCTTTTCCAAGACAGCGGGAAGTGTAGACAGTGTCAATGGATGGGAGGCTGGTTTGAGTGATGGACAGGGCTACATTCGTGGCCCTTTGTAGTTTCTTGCAGTCTTGGACAGAATTGGAGCCATACTAAGCTGTGATACAACCACAAAGAATGCTTTCTATGGTGCATCTGTAGAAGTTGGTGAGAGTTGTAGCTAACATGCCAAATTTCTTTCCTCTCCTGAGAAAGTAGAGGTGTTGGTGGACTTCCTTAACTATAGTGTCTGACTATCGTGGAATTTCTGGAGACCGAGTAGAGAGGTGGTCATTCCATTTTTCACCAGGCTTCGAGCTGGCCTGGAACGACTTGCTTGAGCTCTGTTTTTTTCTGTGTTGTATCTGATCCTGAGCTACTTGGGGCACTGTTTGGATTTTGGAAATGCAACCGGGTACTGACTTGCCAAAGTCATGTGACTGTGCCATGAGGCACTTTGAATCTGGACGAAGACATCTTAAGATCAATTGAAGAAAGACCTCTCATTGAATGCATGGTGAAGAGGACTTCTGACCTTGCAACCCTCAGCCCAACATGACATGTTTTGCAACAACATAGGCAGCCCGCCATTGGCCAGCAGTGGAATCTTCTGGTCCCACCGCTGTCAACGGACTTTCCTGTTGTTCGCACCTTCTGCCGTCAGGAAACCTGTAGCGGGGCATTATGGAGGGGGGGCAGGGTATGAGGGGATGATGGTCACCGTTTAAGTTTAAAGTCAATTTATTAGTGTCACGAGTAGGCTTACATTAACACCGCAATGAAGTTACTGTGAAAATCCACCAGTCGCCGCACTCTAGCACCTGTTCGGGCACACTGAGGGAGAATTTAGCACGGCCAATGCACCTAACCAGCACATCTTTCAGACTGTGGAGGAAACCGGAGCACCTGGAGAAAACCCACGCAGACACAGGGAGAACATGCAGACTCGGCGACAATGGCTGGAAAATTTTGGCGATTGTACATCAAAGCAAGGAATCGTGCTAAACCTCTGCAAACACTGACTTGGCCTCAGATAGAGCATTGTGTCCAAGCAAGAGTTAGGAAGGATCTCAGGGCCTTAATGAGGTTACACTGGAAATTTAGCAGAATGTTCCCAGGGGTGAGACACTCTGGTTTAGCAGAGTGACTGGATAAACTGGGATTGTTGGTCTTGGATTTAATCGAGTTTTTCCAAAATGAAGTGTTTTGACAGAGTAAATAAGGAGGATGGATAACCAGAGAACACAAACCAAAAATACCTGAACAAAGAACGAAAGGCAGGGCCAGGAGAATGTTTTCATGCAAAGCAAACTGCTACAAGGGCTTAAAAACTGGGAGCAGGAGTAGGCCATTCCGCCCTTCGAGCCTGCTCCACCATTCAATATGATCATGGCTGATCTCATCTCAGATTCAACACCACTTTCCTGCCCATTCTCCATAACCCTTTAACCCATCACTAATTAAAAATCTGTCTATCTCCTCCTTAAATTTACTCAATGTCCCAGCATCCACCGTACTCTGGGGTAGTGAATTCCACAGATTCATCACCCATTGAGAAAAGTAATTTCTCCTCAACTCTGTTTTAAATCTGCTACCCCTTACCCTAAAACTGTGACCTCTTGTTCTCGAATGCCCCACAAGAGGAAACATCCTACCTTCATCCACTTTGTCAATACCTTTTATCATCTTACACACCTCAATTAGACTTGCTCTCATTCTTCTAAACTCAAGATGTGGAGATGCCGGTGTTGGACTGGGGTGGGCACAGTAAGAAGTCTCACAACATCAGGTTAAAGTCCAACAGGTTTATTTGAAATCACAAGCTTTCGGAGCACTGCTCCTTCACCTGATAACGGAGCAGCACTCCGAAAGCTCGTGATTCGAAATAAACTTGTTGGACTTTAACCTGGTGTTGTGAGACTTCTTACTCTTCTAAACTCGAGAGAGTATCGGCCTAAACTGCTCAATCTCTCTTCATAAGACAGGCCTCTCATCTCTGGAATCAATCTAGCGAACCTCCTCTGAACTGCCTCTAATGCCACAACATCCTTCTTCAAATAATGGGACCAAGACTGTACACAGTGCTCCAGGTGCGGCCTCGCCAATGCCTTGTACAGTTGCAGCAACACTTCCTTACTTTAATATTCGATTATGACCTGCAACACACTGTCTGAAAGGGAAGCAGATTCAATAACAACTTACAATTGGGAATTGGATATATATTCTAAAATGGAAAATAAATTGCAGGGCTGGAGGGAAAGATATGGGTGATGGTGGGGGGCGTGGGGTGTGGTGGCAGTGTGGGGGGGGTGAGGGTGGTGGTTGCTGGTAGACTGGGACTGTTCAAATAACTCTTTGAAAGAGCTGGCACAGACACAGTGGGCTGAATGGCCTCTTTCTGCATTGTGTGAATCTGCAATATGAACGGGAGCGGCTGGGAGATTTGATAGTACGAGAATCCCTCACTGTCCTCAAGTCTGTCAACGTGTTTCTCCACCAACCCTCCTGCCCCCACCGAATGTGTACCTGCTACTTATGGGTTGCAGTGGTTACTTTGGCAATCTGGCCTCCGAGGAGAATCCTCATTTCAATTCTCATCCATGCTCGGAGATTAGACAACTAAAAATTCAGCAGCCGAGATACGGAGGATTGGGTCCCGCTGGAATCTGACAGACAGCTCACCGCAGAATAAACAGAGCAGTCTGATCGTGGCCCTGGATTCTCCACAACCTTCGCTGTGGAAGCAGTGACAGGGTTCGGAATGTGAAGTCATCTGTTGCGGACTGCAATATTTTCTACAGTTTACTAAGAGTCCTGTACGCATCTGAGATGAGATCAGCTCTGATCATATTGAATGGTGGAGCAGGCTCGAAGGGCGGAATGGCCGACTCCTGCTCCCAGTTTTTAAGCCCTTGTAGCAGTTTGTACACAGACTCACAAACAGTGCCTCAAGTTACTTTTCTGCCTTCTATTTTTCCTGTGTTTTTCTCAGCAAAGCAAGTGCATCCAGAGCAGGGGAATATATTGACAGAGTTATATAGACGCGTAAGTCTACGGGAGCTAGGGCTATTGCTTCTACCCCCACAATGGACGGGGGACTTACTGCTTTGTGCTGGGTAAGCTGCCCAGCCACACGAGTAAAGCACGAGTAAATTACTTAAATAATCTCTTGATAGTACAGAACTTGAGCATTGCTGAAAAAAGAGACTTGCTGTCGAAGCTTTTCAGTTTGCACTCATCAGGGCAGATTCAAGAATGGCAAATTTGAAAGGAAACAACAATTTTTCTGCATGAAAAAAGGATGCTGATTGGTTGGCATGCCAACTCTGATTGGGTAAGGTGTTGCCATGGAGAATGCACCAGAAAACTCTCATCTCCTAAGTTTTTGTTTAATTTTTTTTAAAGTGCAATGTCTGGACATGTTCCTTTTGTCTGCAGAGGACGCAGTCTTGTGTGTGAATGTATGTATATGTAGCTTCTAGCCAGTGTGAGTGAGCCATGCTGCAAGCTGGAGCAAAAATCTTAAATTGGTTGTTAGTGTAATTCTTGGCACAATTGAGATTGTTCAGCAAATGCTGCCCAATCATAGAATCATAGTCCTTTTTGCATCTTCAGAGTTGGGGAAGATAAAAGAGCAGGAGGAGGTAGAGAGGAGGAGGATCTTAGCAAGTCGCCAATGGACCAATAATGGGTGGAAGGGAAGCACATCAAGATAGAAGCAGTGGTATCGAGATCATCCCAAAACTCTTTACAGCCAATGAATTACTTTTGTGGCCACTGTTGTAACATAAGGAAACAAAAAAGCAAATTTGCACATAGCAAGATCCCACAAACAATCTTGAGATAAATGACCAGTTTTTACTGAAGTGTGTTGAGTGATAGATATTGGGTCAGCACACTGGGGAGATCTTCACTGCTCCTCTTCGAAACAGTGGCCAAGAGATCTTTTACATCCACCCGAGAGGATCGATAGGGCCTTGAGTTAAAGACTCATCATAGCAAATCTCCTTTGAAGATATAATGTAGCCACATCATGGCTACCATCGACACCGCAAACCGTCGGCTCAAAGTGGAAAGGATCGCGCATATCGATAGCCAATTTCCAGACGCAATTCTACAACTCATCCGCTTCATCCTGGACCACAACGTCTTCACCTTCGGCAAACAGTTCTTCATCCAGACACACGGAACAGCCATGGGGACCAAATCCACACCTCAATATGCCAACACCTTCATGCACAAGTTTGAAACACGACAACGCAAAATCGCTGAGCAGAAACTGATAGCCAGGTTCCGCACACATGAGTGCGGCCTCAACCGGGATCTTGGGTTCACGTCACACTACATGTAATCTTCCCCATTTGGCCTGGGCTTGCAAAATCCCACTAACCATCCTGGCTTGAGACAATTCACACCTCTTTAACCTGTGATTACCCCTCTCTCCATTCGCACCGTCTGTACCTGTGACGACGTGATTACTTGTAAAGACTCGCATTCCAACCATTATCTTGCAGTTGTGTCTTTGCCTATATGTGCCATGTTTGTGAACCCACCTCACCATTCACCCGATGAAGGAGCGGCGCTCAGAAAGTTCATGATTCCAAATAAACCTGTTGGACTTTAACCTGGTGTTGTGAGACTTCTTCCTTCGAAGATAGGTTTGGATGTATACAAGACAATTCACAGACAATCATCAATCCACTGAGGACTGCAACCAAACAAGTACAATCACTTCATTCCAATGAGATCCATAAAGATCTCCATGGGCCAATGAATTCAGCATTGAAACAATAATGAGTGCACAGAGTAGCTGGAGTGTTAAATGATCTGGGTGCATTAGACTGAACAAATGTCTATTACCTCAGAGATAGTAAGCCACAGAAATATGGGAACAGCAGGAAGACTGATGGAAGCAAACTTCCAATTCACCGGATGATTGGTGGAGTGTTGAGGTTGCTCAAACACACATTGTTTGAGGATGCATTTCACCAAGCTATTTTCAAAATGGTTGCGAAAGGCGAGTATAAAAATCCATTTTGTTCTCTGCTCCATGGCCGAGACGGACCCTGGTAAGGGTACGAGATCTGTCACTGAGGTGGAGCCAGCTGAAGAAGCCACAATCAACTATGTAGGTGTGGAGGGAATGCAAGTGCATCTCATCTTTCTCACACTGGCTCACAGTGAACCATTTGTGCTAAGGAAACATAATCACCCTCGCCTGTTGAATTCATCCTTAAAATAGCTGCATGTTATTGGAATGTGTCGCATTATTCCTGTTCTTATTCACTGCTTGTTGTTACAAATTGCCTGATTTCCTGCAGCGAGCAGTTCATTCATGTTGATGTGATGCTTCTGCTGAAACAATAAATATTTCTGCATATTTATCTCTTCATAGTTTTTCAATGTGCCTTCAGATAACATTGACCTCAATGTTCAGCTTGAATTAATAACCCGCTTGAAGAACAATTTCAGTTCCTCAGTGATGTGTCACGTAGCTCAGGGGTTCAAAGAGAGTGTAGGCATCAGCCCATAAGAGTCTTAGGAACAGGAGGAGGCCATGGGGCGGCACGGTGGCACAGTGGGTTAGGACTGCTGCCTCACAGCACCAGGCACCCAGGTTCGATTCCCGGCTTGGGTCACTGTCTGTGCGGAGTCAGCACATTCTCCTCATGTCTGCATGGGTTTCCTCCAGGTGCTCCGGTTTCCTCCCACAGTTTGAAAGACGGGCTAGTTAGGTGCATTGGCCATGCTAAATTCACCCTCAGTGTACCCGAACAGGCACCAGAGTGTGGCGACTAGGGGATTTTCACAGTAACTTCATTGCAGTGTTAATGTAAGCCTACTTGTGATGCTGATAAATAAACTTTAAATCATTCAACTCTTCAAGTCTGCTCCACCTTTCAAAGTGAGATCATGGCTTGATCTCCATCCTAACTTCCACCCAGCTTTGCTTTGCTCCATATCCTTTGACATCCTAACCCAACAACAATCTGCCAATCTCCTTCATAAAAGCTCCACAACATTATGGGGAAGAAAATTCCAAATTTCCACCACCTTCAATGACCTCTGGATATCCCAAAGCACTTCCTAATCAATGAAATTATTTTTTCTGTGTGGAAGTTATAAGGTTCAGATTGAAGTTTCATAG
This sequence comes from Mustelus asterias, assembly GCF_964213995.1. Lineage (NCBI taxonomy): Eukaryota > Metazoa > Chordata > Chondrichthyes > Carcharhiniformes > Triakidae > Mustelus > Mustelus asterias. The sequence continues at coordinate 7,259,133 of NC_135815.1, forward strand.
TATGGAAATTAAATTGTGTGGAAGTTAAATTGTTCAAAATTGTTCAAATTAAAGTTTCATGTTTTCTCTGTACAGTAATGGAAAATCAGCTTGCTGACCTTTGAAAGGGGTCAGTGTCTGCGATTTCAGCATGAACAGGCTAATCTTCATCTGTGTAAGCTCCATAACATTTTGCTTTTGGCCTTCACCAGAGGATGAGCAAGATCAGAGTTTTCCATGACAAATGCCAAAGGCGAAATATGGGGATATGCTATGCAAATGAAGAATTAGCAGCAGACAGTTTTTCATCGAATGAGAAAGGCCGAAAAGCTAGGATTTAATTGGTGAATATGTATGCAAATGAAGGGTTAGATAAATTGCTTGTTTCCGATTTGCTGTCATTGACTATAATTGACAAGTTGTTTGTTTGTAACTTCAGAAACACTTGCACAGGGGCTGTGAGTTTGTGCACAAATCATTGAAGGCCTCATATCAAGTATGCATGGTGTCTAGTGCTGTTTGTACCCAAGTCGACCAAGAGTGCCTAAGGTTGCGAGTGCCCAGAATCGCTAACAGACACATGACCAGAAAATCTGTGACAGCAAAATTGGAAGGGGCACCAAGGCACAATACTGCTGCACATTGGATAGCATCATGGAATCTATTATATCCACTCACGAGCGCAGATGGGGCCTGGGTTTCATGTCACATCTGAAAGACAGTGCAGTATTCCCTCAACCCTGCACTATCAGCCTAGATAATGTTCCCACCTTTCTTGAACCTGGAGTGGGACTTGAACCCAGAGCTTCAGGATTGGAGGCAAGGACACAACTCACTGTTCCACAGGAAGACTTCTCACAGATAATATCATGAATTTAAGCCTGTGTTTACTCTACCTGTAATAATTTGCCGCATACAAGGCACCTTACTTTGTCTAAAGTTGGAGATCATCATCTGAAACTATATCCAGGAATACCTACTTTTATTTAAATGTTAATATTTTTATATTGTAAACAGTTCACATCAGATACAATCAAAAATACTGATAGGCCTCTGTGGTTGAAAGGTGACCTTAACGGTGGCAAAGTGGTCAGCACTGCAGCCTCACAGCGCCAGGGTTCCAGGTTCGATTCCGGCCTTGGGTCGCTGTCTGTGCAGAGTCTGCACGTTCTCCCCGTGTTTGAGTGGGTTTCCTTCAGGTGCTCCGGTTTCCTCCACAGTCCAAAGATGTGCGGGTTAGGTTGATTGGCAATGCTAACCTGACGCTGGGTGTCAGTGAGATTAGCAGGGCAAATGTGTGGGGTTATGGGAATAGGACCTGGCTGGGATTGTGGTTGGTACAGACTCAATGGACCGAATGGCCTCTTTTTATTCTGTAGGGATTCTATGGAATAATGATCCAGTGAGTGACAGGTCATTGATATAACTCAGATTAACGAAGTAGCCAAATGTCTTGGGTAGCCTAATAATTATGCCACTCAATTGTTTAATAAATGGGGCGGAAGATAAAGTGAACTTGTTTTTTCTTGACGTTAGTAAGTGCTTCCATAAAGTATTGATGTTTAAATAAAAGTAGGTATTCCTTGTCAGCAGTCCTTTATGTACCGTTGTGTTCATTTGTTCGAATAGACGAGGGGGCAACACTTGGTACAAGTTTTAAAATGGTTTTCTTTTATTGAACAAAACTTAAAAACACAATTAACATGACCAAAGCGAGAAGAGAGCGAGTGTGGAGACTGGCTTCACAGCAAGGCCCTGTACAAAGACATGTACTGAGATGACCGAAATCTGAGAACTGAACAGGATCTCGAAAACAAACTGAAAACTGAACACATAGTTCCAAACTATATTTCAATTCTCATCTCGTTATTGGAAATGTTTTTCGCAGGCTGCCTCTGCCTGGAGAAACAATTGTTGCAGCTGCATTTGTTTGCCTGAATTGTGTACCCTTCAGGAATGCAGTCAATTTTCAGCTAACCTTTAGCCTTCTGTGTTCCAAAATGTCGTCAAGTTAGCAGTCGATTTTTTTAAGCTGAGTGGGGTTAGTTGAATAGGCAGAGATATCTTAAAATGAAGTATTTTCATAGACTGAAACAAACAGGGCTAAGCATACGTAGGACCTCCTATGCTGGTTCAGACACTGTAGACCAAGCAATCTGAATGGAGTCTACCTATTCCTCAGTTGAAGCTAAATGTTAGAGATTGGTCCAAACACAAGCTCTCAGGAAAAATCAGGCACGGAATATTACCTCTCCGCACCCCCTCTCCCCCACAGCCACCCCCCGCCCCTCCCCCCCACAACCCCCCCCCCCCCACACCCCCCCACACACCCCCACTCCCCCACAGCCACCTCCCCCCCACCCAATCAACAAGCCACACTAATTTTTGCCCACTTCCCACATAAAAAAGGACGCAACGTGAAGCAGGTCTCGCCTTCTAACTTCAATAGAACACTCTGCCGCAAACTAATCTCTGTATAAATTCTCACGGCTCCTCTGAAGTTTGACTATATTGGATTTGCTGAGTTTAAAAATAAACCTAATTCCATTCCTTTTTATCATCCTAACAAAAGTAATCACCTTTCACTTCACTTCATGCGAGGCACTTCTGAAATGCGATAAGGTGTCCTATCATCACAAGCCTTTATGGCAGCCCCTTTCTGTTGGAGTTTACAATATTTAGGGTCTTTCATGTTTTCTAGCGTTTCGGTGTGTCCAGATGCTTGAGCTGTGGATTAATGATCTCATTTTGCACCCCTGCAATTGTTAATCTGTTGAATGTTTACACTGTAACTCTGCTTGGGAACTGGTTATTTACGCAGTGAGGCAGTTCAGTCAATCTAAATGTCATTCTGCTCCTCAAACTGTACATTTTTAAAAAGAGCTCTGTCTACACAGAAACAGACTGCTCAGCAAAGGTTTCCTTGTAAATATGATGGTTGGAAATCACATCAAAATATTCGCCTACCTCTCAGCAAACACATGAAGGAAATCAATTCCCTACAGCTCCGAGATGTTTAAAATGGTGAGGTCCTGGAGTTTAGAAGAATGAGAGATGATCTCACTGAAACATACAAGATTCTGAAGGGGTTTGACAGGGTGGACACTGAGAGATTGTCTCTGCTGGTCAGGGAAGAAACTGTTCTTGAGTCGGTTGGCGCGCGATCTCAGGCTTTTGTATCTTTTTCCCGAAGGAAGAAGGTGGAAGAGAGAATGTCCGGGGTGCATGGGGTCCTTGATTATGCTGGCTGCTTTACCGAGGCAATGGGAAGTGTAGACAGAGTCAGTGGATGGGAGGCTGGTGATGGACTGTGGAAGTTAAAATGTCCAGATTGCAGTTTCATAGTTTGAAAGTTAAATTGTACGGAAGTTGAAGTGTTCAAATTAAAGTTTCATGCCTTCTCTGTACAGTAGTGGAAAATGTTTATCAGCTTACTGACCTTCAAAAGGAGTCAGTCTCTGCTATTCTGCGTAGGCCCCGTAACATTTTGCTTTCCGGCCTTCACCAGAGGGTGAGCAAGACCAGATTTTTTCCATGACATATACCAAAGGCGAGATATGGGGATATGGTATGCAAATGAAGGATTAGTAGAAATCAATTTTTTATTGAATGAGAAAGGGCAAAAAGCCGGAATTTAATTGGCAAATGTGTATGTCAATGAAAGATGTGAACAATCTCTTGTTGCTGATTTGCTGTAATTGACTCTAACTGCTGAGCTGTCTCTCTGTAACCTCAAAACCACTCCGGCCATTTCGATGGACAGAGGGACGTTCTCCTTGTGCACAAATAATTACAAATAAATACATTGGATGCATGGTGTCCAGCGCTGTTTGTGTTAAGAGTCGACTGAGTGTGCCTTTACATTGCTGGTACCCAAGGATCTCTGACAGTTTTTAGAGGTCTCACCAAGATTGCAAACCCCTGGAGTGCCTACACGGGAAGGAAGTGTGGTGCCTCACTGACCAAGGGCTCGGAGACCACGGCTGCCTGGTTTTGGGCATTGAGCCATCTTGACCGGGGAATGCACACGCTGCTCTGTGTGGACATTAACAGGGTAAGCAGGGTCTCTCAGGGGTTCAAGTCCCCTGAGGTTGCAGCATAAGGGTAGGGGGTTGGACACTCTGTATAACACTTTCCAGGGTTCGAGTCCCCGAAAAACCACGGTCCCAATTTGATTGATTATCTAATTCCAAATTGATTCAGATCTTTTTGTTATACCATTTCCTGGCACCCTAGACGAGATGATTTTGCTCTGTTCGAATCGTAAGTGTTTTAACCCTTTGTTAGTCTGTTTTTTTGTGTGTCGGTCTGTGTCTGTCTGTGTGTAACCATGTCCCATGCTGGCCGGCAAGATAGAACAGATCCCCTCTTTGATCATGGGAAATTCATTAGAGAAGGCACATGAGCCTCTTCCTAAGGGAACACTCTTAGTTCTCTTAGGTTTTTTTTCTAGGCATATTTTAATAGTCTGGACTCGAAAGGTGCATTGGCGTAGGATACATAGCACGGTGCAGGAACCTGATAAGGATGTATTATGTAGAGGAGTTTCACTCGGTGTTCATGAATTGTTTGGGTACATCTCAAAACGCTGGAATGTCAGCGCTTGTAAATATTTTTGTACCGGGGTCGCATCCTGATCTGAAGAAAATGTTTGCGATGACCTGTGTTGGGTGGGAGGGAAGACAGGACCTACCCAAGCTTACTAGAGCCCTCCCGCACTGTGAACACCAGCTCCAAAAGCAGAAGCCAAAATCGAGAAGTAAAGTCGCAGGTAATGTATTATACGCCGGCCAGTTGGGGCAGAGGTGGGGGATGCGGGCTGGGGATAAGGGAATCAGCTGGCCGAGGCAGCGACACAAGTGTCTGTTTCACCTGTGGTCTCCAGGGACACTGGTCCCAGGACTGTAATGATGTGGAGATGCCGGCGTTGGACTGGGGTAAACACAGTAAGAAGTTTAACAACACCAGGTTAAAGTCCAACAGGTTTATTTGGTAGCAAAAGACACACAAGCTTTCGGAGCTCCAAGCCCCTTCTTCAGGTGAGCCCACTCACCTAAAGAAGGGGCTTGGAGCTCCGAAAGCTTGTGTGGCTTTTGCTACCAAATAAACCTGTTGGACTTTAACCTGGTGTTGTTAAACTTCTTATCCAGGACTGTATCCAGAGACCTTCAGCCGTACCACCCCCGCCTCCCTCACCGTCTGCACCCTCAACAACCCCCTACACCATGCACCGGCATTTAATTTAGCCAATGTCAATAAATGTGACTGCTGCTTGAAATATGGTAGAATTTACTTGTATAATTTGCTATGCAATGTTATTCCTGCGATAGCAATTTTTGTGCTTGTTTTGATTTGCTTGACCTTGTGAAGCTTCAGTTTTGCTGTGTGGTTATCAGTACCCAGTGTTGTTTTGGGAATGTAATTTCCATTCGCTCGCTGCCAGCAAAGTCTGTCTTTATTTTCACAACAGTAACTCTGTCGAGTTTATGAAATGGTAATTTAATACAGCTGGTAATTTACTTTGCTTTATTTACTTTATTCTTGCATTGGATGTACGTAATTTTGTTTTTTTCATGTGCGAACAAATGTTTATAACTGCTGTTTCAGAAAAGACCGTGCTTCAGCGATTACAGTAAGGAAAAATCTGCAGTCATTTGGGGGAAGGGGTTACTCAGTAAATTGGCTACTCAGATCCCCATGGGAATCATAATTGTATCCTAATCTTAAACATCAAACATAAACACAAAAATAAATCAACACAGTAATAAATTAATTTAGAAAGTATCAAATCAATTAAATGGAAGACACCAAAATTAAGAGAAAATGCTTTGCATGAAATAAACATCTGGTGTAAATAAATAATAAATACAATAAAATAACACGAGGAACTCCATACAGATGTGACAACATGATAAGTACAAATATTTCGGACAATCATTTTCTTTTCCTTCTGATGCTCAGTAGTGAAAGATTGGGAGCAATTTGACTTTTGCCATTTGCCTAAAATGATTTTGGATTTGCTGCTCATTTTACATCCCTCTGAGAAAGTCAGGAGGGAGGTGTAACTGGTGGTGAACTGTGATCACCCGTTTTACAACTATCGCCATAAATTAATTTCATTGAACCTTGGACGTATTCAGGTATTTTGTCACAGTCTTGTTGCTGTTGAAATTATAGTTAAGTGCCAAATTGTGTCACATAGCAAGTAGATTGAGTTATATCTTTTTAAGTGTTAAAATAAGCTACTGTCATTAGCATACTAAGGGTTAACCCGAATAGTCAACCTTCTTGAGATCATCCAGGATCCACAACAGAAGCTGTATGGTGTTAATTGGAACTAACTTCAGTTGCCATAATGCTGATTAGTTTGTGTCAAAAGTTCAGAGTGTTACTGCTACACAGATTCTATCAAATACAGATATAGGCATATGCATGGATTCCCAACTATACTGAAATCAGTGGCTGCAGCAACAGGTCCACAACCATGGGGCTCTTTTATGCAGCTACAAATGGACTTTATTCAAATGCCCAAATGTCTGGGGTATAGCTGTGTACTTGTTATTGTATGTTTACTTTCATGATGGTTAGAAGCATGCCCAACTAGAAAGAACGATGCTGTTACTGTAGCTAAGTTGCTGTTATGTGAATATGCTCCTCGGTTCAGGATTCCCGAGACACTATCTAGTGACAATGGCCCCCACTTTACGAGGAAAGTGATACAGGAATTATTGAAAGCGTTACAAGCAGACACCACCTTTCCTGCCCCTACCATCCCCAGTCTACGAGTGCAGTTGAGAGGCAAAACAGGATACTAAAGAATAAGCTGGCCAAATTCTGTGAGGAAACAGGCCTGAAATGGCCTGAAGCCCGACCCCTGGCCCTCACGGTCATGCGCTCCCATCCCAATCAGAGCACCTCTTTGACACCTTATGAGATTGTAATGGGACGTCCCATGCGCTTACCTATCTGCCCACCCCTCACTATTAAACAATGAATATTCACTCCACAGATGAAGGAATGATGGACTATTGCATAGTCTAACCGACTCTCTTAAAAGTTTGCATTCCCAGGTCATCGAAGCTCCGAAGCAAGTCACCACTGAGAGCTGCCATACCTACCAAGCAGGAGACTTAATCTTCGTAAAGACCTTCCAAAGAAATCATTGCCTGAAACCTTGGTGGGAGGGACCTTACCACGTCCTGCTGACAAGTCACACAGCCATGGATGTGGAAGGGAAACCTTTGTGGGTACACGCGACCCACGTCAAGTGGGCACCCTCAGAAGAAACTTAAATCAGGACTTGATGCTGTTCGAAATGTGAATTTTTTATTGTCATTGATTGCACTTTGCAGAGGCGTGGGTTAGCAATTCTGTGATTCGAAGGATGCAGGCTGTCGCTTCACAGGGCAGCCAGACCCAATGTTGGGTCTGTACTCACCTCCCTGCCATCCCCACCTCATCACAAATGCATTTTTGTGCTCCTCCTTCAAACCTTGAGTGGTCTGTGGAAGCCGCGGTGATCCTCATCCAACCAGCGCCTACCTGGAGGCAACAGCCTACCCCTGTGGCCATTAAGACACTGACATGGCTGTGTGTTAGGAGGAATTATACCCGTGGGAACAGTTGGGTGGGTGATCTTCCATTGAGCTCCTGTACTTACCTTGCTGGTTATGACTACCAGGAAGCCTGGTTTCGCTTCCACAATCTGTTCGATCCCATGATGTCCCTTTTGGGCATTGCACGACTAACAACCCCTTATGCATCGCTCAGGCCCCCACTTCCGAGGCCGGACTTCGCTGCACCAAGAGAGAGTGTGATTGTCAGCGGTCACACAACCTCACCCTCAATGGTCACGCTACCGTCTCCCCTTCTGACGGCATCCATCCCAAGGGATTAGGGCCTTGTAACCATGGGGATCGGTCCGGGTGTGAAGACTGGGTAGCCCTGAGGGCTTTACATCTCAGCCAGACTTGTCATATCCGTTGGTATGCCCAGGAGAAATCTCCCCATACCCAGTATTGGCTCGCATTTTGCCAAAACTCCACATTCTGGTACCCGACCCTTGTTCTCAATGGCTCGTTCTGGCTTTGTGGGGACTACAAGATTTGATTTGATTTGATTTGATTTATTATTGTCACATGTATTAGTATACAGTGAAAAATATTGTTTCTTGCGCGCTATACAGACAACGCATATCGTTCATAGAGAAGGAAACGAGACAGTGCAGAATGTAATGTTACAGTCATAGCTAGGATGTAGAGAAAAGCATTGTTAGAGAGTTTAAAAGAGTTAGAATAAAGTTTTAGAAGCATAGAACAAGAGTAAAAGATAGAATTAGAAGGTATGCGGCGCTCGGATTGCAAGAAGTTGCCACGCTCCAGCACCATCTTGTAACCCTCCCCGTCGATTGGACCAGCGCCTGCACCGTAGGTCACTTGATCCCCGAGGCCTTTGGGGTCAAACACTTTACATCCACTCCCTTCACAACCGTCTAGGGTTTGTGAGGCGTCAGGACTGATCAATTTCAAACCCGCTAGTCACCCGTAACACCGGCTTCCACCAGTTTGTCCGTGCCCTCCTTCCAGGTCTTGGGGTCTCAGAATTAGAAAAGGCTATTATTAATATTTCCACTACAATGGATATAATTGAAAACAGCACCGTAGACCCCATTCAGGGCCTGCAGTCGGAGATTCAGGCCCTTTCTAAGGTGATGCTACAGTATTGCATGGCCCTCAATCTCCTGTTGGCAGCGCAGGGGGGAGTGTGTGTGGCAGTCAATGAGACAAGCTGCTTCTACGTTAATGAGGATCATAGGATCGAGCCAGATGTACATGCCATTCAGGAGCAAGTGTGTCTTTTGCGCTCAGTTGCTCAGGACAAACCCTTTGACTGATGGGGCTGGCTCCCTAACCTTGGTGGGTGGTTTGGGGACTTTTGTTAAGGCCCTTCTCAAATACCTTATTATAGGCCTGGCCTTGCTCATTGTCCTGTACGTGGTTATTCAGCTTGTCTCTTGCTGTATCCGTTCTATCTGCAGCCCTCGTTCTTTTGTCCACAGCCCAGCACCCCATCTCTTTCCAGTCCTCCCAGTCTACGAACCGACCGAGGAAGAATTTAGAAAGCTGATGCGCACGGATATAGAAGTCATGGAGGACCCATAAGGTTGTCCTTAGAGGACAAAAGGGGGGGAAGTGTGGAAGTTAAAATGCTCACATTAGAACAAAATCATGCCCTCTCTGTAACAGCTTGCGAGAATGTTATTATTTTGCAGACCTTCAAGGGAACCGGCCTACTTTGAATTAATCTTTCCCTTGCCTAGGCCTCAAAACATTTTGCTTTTTGACCTTCACCAGGGGGTGAGCAAGACCAGGTTTTTCCCATAACAAATACCAAAGGCAAGATATGGGGATATGGTATGCAAATGAAGAATTAGCAGATGTCAATTTTTCATCGAATGAGAAAGGGCGAAAAGCCAGGATTTAATTGGCGAATCTGTACGTCAATGAAAGATGTGAAAAATCTCTTGTTGCTGATTTGTTGTAATTGACTATAACTGCTGAGCTGTCTCTCTGTAACCTCAGAACGTTTCTGGCCATTTCAATGGAGGGAGAGGGAGTTCTCCTTGTGCACATGTAATTAAAGACCTTGCATTGGATGCATGGTGTCCAGTGCGGTTTGTGTTAAGAGTCGACTGAGTGTGCCTAAAGTTGCTGGTATCCAAAGGATCTCTGAAAACTTCATTCACGACCCTTTGTAGTTCCTTGCGGTCTTGTGCAGAGCAGGAGCCATACCAGCTGTGATACAACCAGAAAGAATGTTTTCTATGGTGCATCTGTGAAAGTTAGCAAGAGTCATGCTGGAGATACAGAATTTCCTTCGCCTCCTGAGAAAGTCGAGGTATTGATGGCTTTCTTAGCTATAGCGCCATAATCCCCCTGCTGCAGGCACGGCTTAATCTGCAACAAACAAAACTTAACTTTGAAATGAATGACCAAAGGCTTCTTTCCTCTTTGCATTTTCAAACTGTTGTGTGTATTTTTCCACTGCCTTTTCTGAAAGAACTTCATTTCTGCAAGTAATTCTCTGTCATTTTCGAGATGATAGTTCCTGGGAAAGTGAAGCTTTTTTCCCCCCATTTTTGTGACATGTTGAAGGCACAGACCATTTCCAACCGGGAGAGTATTGTGAGTAGTTCTTGTCACTCTGCATGTATTGCTGAGGAGTTTCTGAAATGGCTACTGAAGGCAAAATTATAGATAGTGCATTCTACCAGGTCACACCTTCAATCTCGTCCACTTGGCAGTCAGGACAGGTTTTTCCTCACTATGCTTTAAGCTCTGAATCGGAAAGAGCAACCTGCTTGCACCTAGGGGTGGCACGGTGGTTAGCACTGCTGCCTCACAGCGCCAGGGACCCGGGTTCAATTCCCGGCTTGGGTCATTGTCTGTGTGGAGTTTGCACGTTCTCCCTGTGTCTGCGTGGGTTTCCTCCGGGTGCTCTGGTTTCCTCCCACAGTCTGAAAGACGTGCTGGTTAGGTGCATTGACCCAAACAGGCGCCGGACTGTGGCGATTGGGGAATTTTCACGGTAACTTCTTTGCAGTGTTAATGTAAGCCTTACTTGTGACAAATAAATAAATTTTAAACTCTCCAAGATAGACCTGGAGATTCCAGGAAATTAAGCAAGGAGTAAGGAGGGCTAAAAGGGGTCATGAAAAAGCATTGGCCAGCAGGATTAAGGAAAATCCCAAGGTTTTTTATATATATGTGAAGAGCAAGAGGGTAGCCAGGGAGAGGGTTGGCCCACTCAAGGACAAGGGAGGGAATCTATGCGTGGAGCCAGAGGAAATGGGTGAGGTATTAAATGAGTACTTTGTGTCAGTATTCACCAAAGAGAAGGACTTGGTGGATGATGAGTCTGGGAAAGGATGTGTAGATAGTTTGAGCCATGTTGAGATCAAAAAGGAGGAGGTATTGAGGTTCTTGAGAAACATTAAGGTAGACAAGTCCCCAGGGCCTGATGGGATATACCCCAGAATACTGAGAGAGGCAAGGGAGGAAATTGCTGGGGCCTTGAGAGAAATCTTTGTACCCTCACTGGCTACAGGGGAGGTCATGATGTGGAGATGCCGGCGTTGGACTGGGGTGAACACAGTAAGAGTTTTAACAACACCAGGTTAAAGTCCAACAGGTTTATTTGGTAGCAAATACCATTAGCTTTCGGAGCGCTGCTCCTTCGTCAGATGGAGTGGAAATGTGCTCTCAAACCGGGCACAGAGACACAAAAATCAAGTTACAGAATACTGATTAGAATGCGAATCCCTACAACCAGCCAGATCTTAAAGATACAGACAATGTGGGTGGAGGGAGCATTAAGCACAGGTTAAAGAGATGTGTATTGTCTCCAAACAGGACAGCCTGCAAGTCCAGGAGGCAAGCTCCTGGTAAAATATGATAATGTGACATAAATCCAACATCCCGGTTTAGGCCGTCCTCATGCGTGCGGAACTTGGCTATCAGTTTCTGCTCAGCAACTCTGCGCTGTCGTGTGTCATGAAGGCCGCCTTGGAGAACGCTCCCTCCACCCAATGAAGCCCTTAAGTGGGCAATTAATGCCCAATTAATGGCCACATCCCACTATCACTCTGATATAATGGATAGTTCCACCAGCATCATAAAGGCCTTCCGTGCCCAGTGGGCACTGCGAGGAATGGGATGATTTATTGATCCCTTAAATCACATTTTGATTGAATATTTTAAAATGTCTTTGTGATTTGTTTTTGTTTGATCCAGTGTCCCTTCAAAGCGTTGCTCTTTTAATTTGTCACTTAGTTCATTTCAGCTAGTTTAATTGCCATGGGGCGGCACGGTAGTACAGTGGTTAGCACTGCTGCTTCACAGCTCCAGGGACCTGGGTTCGATTCCCGGCTCGGGTCACTGTCTGTGTGGAGTTTGCACATTCTCCTCGTGTCTGCGTGGGTTTCCTCCGGGTGCTCCGGTTTCCTCCCACAATCCAAAGATGTGCGGGTTAGGTTGATTGGCCATACTAAAAAAGTTGCCCCTTAGTGTCCTGGGATGCGTAGATTAGAGGGATTAGCGGGTAAAATATGTAGGGATATGGGGATAGGGCCTGGGTGGGATTGTGGTCGGTGCAGACTCGATGGGCTGAATGGCTTCTTTCTGTACTGTAGGGTTTCTATGAATTGGTAGTTTGTTTTTGCTGAATGGATAGTGGGAGATGCCTGCATCGAATGAGCAGCCCGCTAGCATTAATCCTATGGGTTGCTGGCCAGTTAAAGGGGTGGGTGGTTCCTTCCTGGGCTTGTTGTGTCGCCTACTGTTTTGCCTCCCTGTTCAGCCTCCACCCAGCCTTATCAAACATGCCCCTGTATTCCCCCGCACCCCTTTCCACCGCTCCCCCCCACCCCACCCCACCCACCTCACCATGGCTGGCTAACCCAGCCCCAGGGAGATCTCGGACTTACCCGGGTTTGGGGTCATCCATGGTTCAGCTTCCTCCTGAGTCCCCTGCAATACCTTTGATTTGATTTATTATTGTCACATGTATTAACATACAATGAAAAGTATTGTTTCTTGCGCGCTATACAGACAAAGCATACCGTTCATAGAGAACTCCAGCAGTGACCAAGGATCCTGAAGCGGTGCCAGTGCTGCTGGACTCCGATTGGCTGGCAGGTCCATGAGGCAAGCCTTCTTCCTGAAGACAGATGGATGCCCCATCTCTTACCAATTAAAAGGCCGTCACCTGAATGATTGAAGCCAAGCGAGCTAGCACAGTGGATGATGTCGTTGAAATCATAGAATCCCAACAGTGCAGAAGGAGGCCATTCAGCCCATCAAGCCTTCAACGACAACAATCCCACTGAGGCCCTATCCCCACAACTCCACATATTTACTCCGTTAATCCCCCTGGCACTAAGTGGCAATTTATCACGGTCAATTCACCGAACCTGCACATCTTCGGAGTGTGGGAGGAAACCGGAGCACCCGGAGGAAACCCACGCAGACACGAGGAGAATGTGCAAACTCCACAGAGACAGTGACCCAAGCCGGGAACGAACCCAGGTCCCTGGTGTCGTGAGGCAGCAGTGCTAACCACTGTGCCACCGTGCCGCCCCAATAAAATGAAATGACAAAGTAATTCATTGGCTGTAAAGCACTTGGGGACATCCGACGGTTGTAAAAAGGCGCTATACAAATGCAAGTCTTTCTTTTTTTTGTATCACAACTATAACCTTCACACAGAGTTGGCTCCTGAGTTATTGAGCCTCACCCCATGAGCTCTGTTTAATACAGGCTCTAAGTAAGGATTCCTAGAGCGAAATGGTGCATTTAGTTCATCCACCTCAGCTTACTTGAGTGGATTTCAGACAGTGAAAGGATTTAACTCCAGTCATAACACCTCCAGATCAGTGCTCAGCCGTATCTACAAGGCATGAATAACAAATTGGGCTAAAAGCAGATAACAACCTCAAGCATTTAATGGGACTCAGTGATTTTCCAGTCAGCTTTTGACAATTACACACAGCACCGAATGTCTTACATTGAAGGAAAATCTTATGACACGGCAGCTGATGGGTGAGGGAATGGAAGCACAGCAGGTCGCTATTTGGCCCATCATTTCTGTGCCAGCTCTCTGAAGGACCGAGCCAATTAGTCGGATTTCATCTGCTCTTTCCCCGCAACTCTGCAAATATTTTCTCCTTCTCATGCCGATCCAATTTCCTTTTGCAAGTTCCAATTGACTCTGCTTCCACCGCCCTTTCAGGCAGCGCCTTCCAGATCACAACAACCAGCTGTGTAAAAAAAATCCCTTCCACCTTTCCCTCGATATTTTTCTAATTATCCTGAATACAGGGAAGTATCGAACTGAAAAGCCCCAGCAGGCACTGGGGCAGTGGGGATCCATGTGTTGAGATGCACTCAAGACAAATTCACAAGAGAGAAGACTTACTTGCGAGCGAGAGGAGCACCATTATGGGTTTGACTCCTGCAGTCCTTCCTTCGTTAAAGTTATCAGATCAGAATGTTTGTCAGTCTTCATGGCTAACACTAAGAGGGAGCACATATTGGGAAAGTGCACAAACTCTGCCATTTTCCAACCATTAATGAGAATGGACTGAAACTCGAAGAATAGCATGGGTGTGGGGTACAAAAACCTTGTTCACCGTGGGTGCGGAATTGGATGGTATTGCATTCTGCCTTGAAGGGAAAGCAGCATGTCATCACTCGAAGGGAAGTGTGTCATGTGATCCAGTCTCAGTTTCACTTTGTCTTCTGAGTGGAACACTGCTGCTGATGTGTCTTCGGGTTTTGTATCTTTATATGTTCCCTTGTACCTAGTCTACATTAATGGGCCCAAAACCTGTTTACACCACCCTTTCTGAGTTAGTGCCTTTATATCATTATTAAAGCACGACATTCCCTATCCCAGATGATCTCCCACATCCTGGAATCATAGAATCCCTACAGTGCAGAAGGAGGCCATTTGGCCCATTGGGTCTGCAATGACTCTCTGACAGAGTATTTTACCCAGACCCTCGCCCCTGTGCTATCCACATAGCCCCACACATTTACCATGGCTGATTCACCTAACCTATACATCTTTGGACACTAAGGGGCAATTTAGCATGGCCAATCCACCTAATCGGAACATCTTTGGAATGCGGGAGGAAACCGAAGAAGCTGGAGGAAATACAGGGAGAAGGTGTAAACTCCACACAATCACCCAAAGCTATGTGGATTTCCTCCGGGTGCTCCGGTTTCCTCCCACAGTCCAAAGGTGTGCGAGTTAGGTGGATTGGCCGTGCTAAATTGCCTCTTAGTGTCAAGGGGACTAGCTAGGGTAAATGCATGGGGTGATGGGGATAGGGCCTGGGTGGGTTTGTTGTTGGTGCAGACTCGATGGGCCAAGTGGCCTCCTTCTGCATGGTAGGGATTCTCGCCGGAACTCTACGACCCCGCCTGCCTTGGAATCGGAGCAGGCGAGGGGTGGACAATAGAAATGTCTGTTGACCTTGGGTGGGAATTTCCGGTCTCACTCGAGCGAGATTGTAAAATCTTGCCCTCTATGTGCCACACACAGCAGTCAATTCAATAGCCCTCCCTCCAAAAATGTGCCTAGTTGCCTTTTGAACCCAATCACAGAGCCCATTTTGACCGCATCCACTGGTGTCCAAACATTTATTATTCTTTCCAGCCACCAAACCCCCCCACCTTCCTGCCAATGCCCTCAGCATCATCATCTTTTCCTCTTCCCAGGCAGGAAAGAATCATAGAATCTCTACAGTGCAAAAGGAGGCTATTCGACCCATCGAGTCGGCACCGACCACAATCCCACCTCGGCCCCATTCCCACAACTCCCCATATTTACCCTGCTGATCCCCCGACACTAAGGGGCAATTTAGCATGGCCAATCCACCTAACCTGCACATCTTTGAAGTGTAGGAGGAAACCGGAGCACCCGGAGGAAACCCACGCAATCACGGGGAGAATGTGCGAACTCCGCACAGACAGTGGCCCGAGGCCGGGAATCGAACCCGGGTCCCTGCCACTGTGAGGCAGCAGTGCTAACCACTGTGCCACCGTGCCGCCCCTCATACTCAATGAAAGCTGATTGTCTGCTCATTCTCCAAAGGGTTAAACCTTTCCCAACTTCATTAATTCTCCTTGAAGCTTGACAGTGAAGGCTCCCGCTGTCTTTCACACAGTAAAACCCGTTAAAACCAAAGCTTCTGCCTCTGCAGTCATTCCAATAATTACTCAAATCAGTTTCATTAAACGTCGGATTCATCAGTCTGCTGAGCTTTAATCTGGAATGACTGTTCCTCTGCTTCTACCTCTCTACCCATCAGCTGCGTAATGTTTGGAGTTTCCTCTTATTAACTCACATTAAATGTGACCTATGCAAGGTAACAGGCACACAAAGACCATGATAGCCCATCAGCCCATCCATTCGGAGAAGCCTGTTGTCACTCCACCACAGTTTGGGTGACTCCAAACTCTTTTCATCTCTGAGATAAGTGGCAGGAATTGGCAAATTGCTCCGCTCGCAGACCTGCCTTGGTAGAAAGTGTTGGGGTGAGAGGATGTCGGGTACTTTACAGCCCCCAGGAACAGATCAGAGACATCCACAGGGTATCTGTGTGACAAGACACATTGTTGGTTCACTTTTAGGTTCACTTTTATTGGTTAAATCTTTCATTAAGTTCTAGCCCTCGCCCTTTACCAAGCTCATTACATTCCCCATGCCACCTCCATGCCCTTCATTCCCTCCAGGCCAAATTAAGCCCTCCTCCTGCCCATCCCCATGACTCCTCACAGCCCTCATGCTGACTTCACTCCAACCCATGCCAAACCACCCACCACCCTTGCTTGTCCTTTACACCCTCCATGCCAAGGGGACTGTTAGACATGTTAATAATCATCCTCAATGAAAGGATTAAAAGATGCAGTCGAGCAGAGAAAACAAGTACACCGGGGCTCCAAACTGTTAGGTTTCAGACAGATCTCGCAATGAGACACAGAGAGAGAGAGACTGTCCAAATGACAGATATGGCCTTCAGATAATGTGGAGAGGTTGACAACAGTGGGACCAGAAAATCGACTGCATCTTTTAACCCTTTCATTGAGGATGATTATTAACATGTCTAACAGTCCCCTTGGCATGAAGGGTGTAAAGGACAAGCAAGGCTGGTGGGTGGTTTGGCATGGGTTGGAGCGAAGTCAGCATGAGGGCTGTGAGGAGTCATGGGGATGGGCAGGAGGAGGGCTTAATTTGGCCTGGAGGGAATGAAGGGCACGGAGGTGGCATGGGGAATGTAATGAGCTTGGTAAAGGGTGAGGGCCATCCAATGGCGGGTCACCTCTGCCGCCACGAAACACAGGCTGGGCTGCACGGAGAGACCCGGCCTGGGGTGTTTGAGGTGGTTAAAGGAGTTGACAGAGAAAGAAAAACAACTTCCTCTGGTGACAGAATCCAGAAGAATAGGGTAGAGGAAAATGGAGAGCTCTCCCTCAATAAAGCTGTGGGGATGAGGGTGGGTGTGGGGGGTGGGGGTGAGGCTGGGGATGGGGGTGGGGGGTGAGGCTGGGGATGGGGTGAGGGTGGGGGTGGAGGGTGGGGGGTGGGGGTGGGGATGAGTCTGGGGGTGAGGGTGGGGGTATGAAGTGGGAAGGATGGTGGGGAGGGGTCAATTGAAAATTTCAAAATTGAGATTGATTGAATTTTGCTGAGCAAAAGATATCAAAAGTTCTGGAAAAAAGACAGAGCGGATCATCCATGATCTACAAATAGCAGTACAGACCTGAAGGACTTACTCAGTTAATGATAGGGCATTGGGGAGAATTTCAGAACAAAGAGATCTAGGGGTACAGGTTCATAGCTCCTTGAAAGTGGAGTCACAGGTGGGCAGAGTGGTGAAGAAGGCATTCAGCATGCTTGGTTTCATTGGTCAGAACATTGAATACAGGAGTTGGAATGTCTTGTTAAAGTTGTACAAGACATTGGTAAGGCCACACTTGGAATACTGTGTACAATTCTGGTGACCCTATTATAGAAAGGATGTTATTAAACTAGAAAGAGTGCAGAAGAAATTTACTAGGATGCTACCAGGACTTGATGGTTTGAGTTATAAGGAGAGGCTGGATAGACTGGGATATTTTTCTCTGGAGCATAGAAGGCTGAGGGGTGATCTTATAGAGGTCTATAAAATGAGGGGCACAGATCCACTAGGTAGTCAATATATTTTCCCAAAGGTAGAGAAGTCTAAAACTAGAGGGCATAGGTTTAAGGTGAGAGGGGAGAGATACAAAAGCGTCCAGAGGGGCAATTTTTTCACACAGAGGGTGGTGAGTGTCTGGAACAAGCTGCCAGAGGTAGTAGTAGAGGCGGGTACAATTTTGTCTTTTAAAAAGCATTTAGACAGTTACATGGTATGATGGGTATAGAGGGATATGGGCCAAATGAGGGCAATTGGGACTAGTTTAGGGGTTTAAAAAAAGCGTGGCATGGACAAGTTGGGCCGAAGGGCCTGTTTCCATGCTGTAAACCTCTATGACTGAATGGCCTCCATCTGTTCCTCAGATTATGGGCATGTCTTCAAGCATGAGGTGACACTTTGTATATTTTTCTTTCTTTTCTATGCCTTTCGCTCTCTCTCTCTCTGTCTCTCTCTGACTCTCTCTCTGTCTCTCTCCCTCTGTCTCTCTCCCTGTCTCTCTCTCTCTGTCTGTCTCTCTGTCTCTCTCTCTCTCTGACTCTCTCTCTGTCTCTCTCCCTCTGACTCTCTCTCTGTCTCTCTCTCTCTGACTCTCTCTCTCTGTCTCTGACTCTCTCTCTCTCTCTGTCTCTCTTTCTGTCTCTCTCTCTGTCTCTCTGTCTCTCTCTGTCTCTCTGTCTCTCTCTCTCTCTCTCTGTCTCTCTGTCTCTCTCTCTCTCTGTTTCTCTGTCTGTTTCTCTGTCTGTCTCTCTCCCTGTCTCTCTCTCTGTCTCTCTCTCTCTCTGTCTCTCTCTCTGTCTCTCTCTCTCTGACTCTCTCTCTGTCTCTCTCTCTCTGACTCTCTCTCTCTCTCTGTCTCTCTTTCTGTCTCTCTCTGTCTCTCTCTCTCTGTCTCTCTCTCTCTGTCTCTCTCTCTCTGTCTCTCTCTCTCTGTCTCTCTCTCTGTCTCTCTCTCTCTCTCTGTCTCTCTCTCTGTTTCTCTCTCTCTGTCTCTCTCTCTGTCTCTCTCTCTCTGTCTCTCTCTCTGTCTCTCTCTTTCTGTCTCTCTCTGTCTCTCTCTCTCCCTGTCTCCCCCTCTCTGTCTCTCTCTCCCTGTCTCCCTCTCTCTGTCTCTCTCTCTGTCTCTCTCTTTCTGTCTCTCTCTGTCTCTCTCTCTCTCTCTGTCTCTCTCTCTCTTTTCTCTCTATTTTTCTTTCTTTTTCCCATTTATTTTTACAGCTCTCACAGTTGACTCACTAATCCTGAGATTTGCTTAAGCCATTCTAATGTTCTTAACATACCTGGGAAAGTTAAACACACAGCCTTCTGTAACTGTGCTTTGTACAGATCAACCAACTTAACTTAGTTTAGACTGTCGGAACGGCAGGAGCCATTCAGCCCATCAAGGCTGTTAGCCCCAGGTTGCTACAATGCCCGGTTTCCAATGTCTCTCCCCCTTTTCTCAATGAGGCCATTCTTCCACAGAATCCTCTCATCACCACACTCAACTTGATTAATCAGTGCCCCTCCTGTTTATGTCCATTTTAATTTTGGTTTACTTGATCCCAGAGTAATTGCATTTCCCATCTCACCTTGCAGTAAAGTGGTAGGTCTACAATCTTGGCCGGTTATTGTGTAGGATGTAAATCTTGCACTCAAGGTGCACACAGAGAAGAATGTGTGAATCACGGTGAATGTGGTAGCGATGTGCCACCTAGTGGGTGGGCACAGCAAGAAGTCTCACAACACCAGGTTAAAGTCCAACAGGTGTATTTGGTATTTACCAAATAAACCTGTTGGACTTTAATCTGGTGTTGTGAGACTTCTTACTATGCCCACCCCAGTCCAACGCCGGCATCTCCACGTCATGGCCACCTAGTGGGTCTAACAACACCAGGTTAAAGTCCAACAGGTTTATTTGGTAGCAAACCCCACTAGCTTTCGAAGCGCTGCTCCTTCGTCAGCTGAGTGGAAGTTCACTCACCTGACGAAGGAGCAGCACTCCGAAAGCTAGTGGCATTTGCTACCAAATAAACCTGTTGGACTTTAACCTGGTGTTGTTAAACTTCTCACTGCGTTTACCCCAGTCCAACACCAGCATCTCCACGTCATGGCCACCTAGTGGGTGCCAGGGTCACTGCAATCCCTTCGAACAACATCCATCCAGCACCGACAGAACTATCAATACTCCAAGGGTGTAAACAAACTTGCTCTTTTAGTTCATTCATAGAATCATAGAATCCCTACAGTAGGGAGGCCATTCAGCCCATTGAGTCTGTACCGACCACAATCCCACCCAGGCCCTATTCCCATAACCCCACATATTTACCCTGCCAATCCCCCGAAACCAAGGGTCAATTTATCATGGCCAATCAACCCAATCCGCACATCTTTGGAGCGTGGGAGGAAACAGGAGCATCCGGAGGAAACGCACATAGTGTTTGCCAATTGTCACAGACTGGGATCTAATCGAAGGGCTTCAGATGTACAGCACCTTTCATGACCTCAGAATATCTCAAAGTATTTTTTTCAGTGAATCCAGGGTTGTAATGACAGCACAGCAAACTCCCACCAGAAGCAATCTGATGGCGACCAGATAGTCTGTTGGCCAGAAATCCTCTGCACTTCCTCAATGTGGGATCTTTCCAATGCTGCAGCGTCAACTATTTGCAATCGATATCAATGATTTGGATGAGGCTCGCTCCTTGAAAGTGCAGTCACAGGTGGACAGGGTGGTGAAGAAGGCAGAACAGGGAGAATACACTGTTTACAAAACAGTCCAACTGCATTGAATGTAGAAGTAGGGAGTGTTTTTTGCAGCTGTGCAGGGTTTTGGGGAGATCACATCTGGGGTACTGAGTGCAATTTTGGAATCCTTATTTAAAAACAGATATAATTGCTTCCGAAGCAGTTCAGAGAAGGTTCACTCGAATCACTCCTGGGAGGAAGAAGTTGCCTAATGAGGACAGGTTGAGCAGATTGGGCTATTGCCGTTTGAAGAATGGGAGATGATCTTATTTAAACAGATAAGATCCTGCGGCACGTTGGCACAGTGGTTAAGCACGGCTGCTTCACAGCGACAGGGATCCGGGTTCAATTCCTGGCTTGGGTCACAGTCTGTGTGGAGTTTGCACGCTCTCCCCGTGTCGGTGTAGGTTTCCTCCAGGTGCTCCGGTTTCCTCCCACAGTGTGACAGATGTATGGGTTAGGTGGATTGGCCAGGCTGAATTGCCCATTAGTGTTAGAGAGATTAGCAGGGTAATTGTGATGGGCGACAGGCATAGGGCCTGGGTGGGATTGTGGTCGGTGCAGACTGGATGGGCTGAATGGCCTCCTTCTGCACTGTGGGGATTCTATGATTCTGAGGGAACTTGATAGCGTGTACAGCCAGAGGATGCTTTCCTCTTGTTGGGGAGACTAAAACTAGGGAACAAGGTTTAAAAATAAACTATCTTCCTTTAAGACAGAGATGGAGAGAATCTTTTTCTCCCAAAGGGAATACTGGTGTGCAGAATTCCCTTTGCCAGAAAGTAACAGAAGCTGGGATTTTGAATTTATTCAAGGCAAAAAATACTTTGAGATATCCTGAGGTCATGGGCGGCACGGTAGCACAGTGGTTAGCACCGCTGCTTCACAGCTCCAGGGACCTGGGTTCGAATCCTGGCTTGGGTCACTGTCTGTGTGGAGTTTGCACGTTCTCCCCGTGTCTGCGTGGGTTTCCTCCGGGTGCTCCGGCTTCCTCCCACAGTCTAAAGATGTGTGGGTTAGGTTGATTGGCCGTTCGAAATTGCCCCTTAGTGTCCCAGGATGCATAGGTTAGAGGGGTTAGTGGGTAAATATGTAGGGATATGTAGATAGGGCTTGGGTGGGATTGTGGTCGGTGCAGACTCGATGGGCCGAATGGCCTCTTTCTGCACTGTAGTGATTCTATGATTCAAAGTTAGTCGGTTTTTTTCGATCAGGGAGTCAAGAGTTGGGGTGGGGGAGGCAGATAGGAAACTGGTAACAAGACCACCACCAGATCAGCCATGATCTAATTCAATCGTGAAGCAGGGTCAAAGGGCCAACCCCTGCTCCGATGTTCCTGCTGGATATTGTTACAATCCTGTTAGATCCCATTAATATTAAAGAGAAATCCAAACACCTCATGACAAGATTTCATGTTTTCCGTTCCAGGATTTTGACCCAGCGACAGTGAAGGAACAGCGATAGGAACGTAGAAGATGGGAGCAGGAGGAGGCCATTCAGCCCTTAGAGCCTTTTCCATTACATTTCCAAGTCAGGATGGTGAGTGGCTTGGAGGGGAGCCTGGTACATGGTGTTCCCAGGTATCTGCTGCCCTTGTCCTTCTCGATGGTCGTGGTCATGTGTTTGGAAGGTGCTGTCTCATGAACCGTGGTGAGTTTCTGCAGTGCATCTTGTAGATGGTACACACGGCTACTATTGTGTGTCAGTGGTGGAAGGAGTGAATGTCTGTGGAAGGGGGAGCAATCAAGTGGGGCTGCTTTGTCCCGGATGGTGTTGAGCTTCTTGAGAGTTATCGGAGCTGCACTCATCCAGGCCAACGGAGAGAATTCCATCACACTCCTGACTTACGCCTTGTAGATGGGGGACAGGCTTTGGGGGGTCAGAAGGTGAGTTACTCACAGCAGGATTCCCAATGTTTGACTTGCTGTGATAGCCACAGTATTGATAAGGCTGGTCCAGTTCAGTTTCTGGTCAATGGTGACCCTCAGGGATGTTGATAGTGGGGGATTCAGCGATGGCAATGCCATTGAACGGAAGAAGGGAAATGTTAGATTCTGTCTTGTTGGAGACGGTCATTGTCGGGCACTGGTGAGAAATGTAAAAACAAAACACTGCAATGCTGGAACCTGAAAACCCCCCACAGAAAATGCTGGAAACTCTCAGCAGGTCTGACAGGGTCTGTGGGGAGGGAATAGAGGCAACGTTTGGAGTCTAGATGACCCTTCATCAGAGCTGTGAAAAATGTGTTTGGGTCCAGGTTT
The DNA here is from genome assembly GCF_964213995.1 of Mustelus asterias. NCBI lineage: Eukaryota > Metazoa > Chordata > Chondrichthyes > Carcharhiniformes > Triakidae > Mustelus > Mustelus asterias. Next base: position 7,281,840 of record NC_135815.1, read on the forward strand.
GAAATTCCCCCAAGTTTTGCCAAGCGGTTTCGTGACTCAGAAACCCTCTGAAAGAACGAAACTAATGAAGAGAATTGGCAGCCTTTGTACAAGTTACCGGGATGCCTGTACCTCGTGAACTGGTCCAACAGGTTTGAACTTCCAAATATGGGCAGCCACCCATCAGCAAAATGAAAATAAGACTAATTGTGAGAATCAGGAGTTCAGTTTACCAACAACCAGTTAAAAACTAAACACCATGAGGTTTAAAGTAAAATGAAGGGTTAAAGCATCATTAATATCGTGATATGGTCAGAGAACCAGATTATTTCCCAATTGCCAATTTAAAGAATTACTTTTCACAGAATCCCTACAGTGCAGAGGAGGCCATTTGGCCCATCAACTCTGCATCGACCACAATCCCACCCAGTAACCCCACACACTTACCCTGCTAGTCTCCCTGACACTAAGGGGCAATTTAACATGGCCAATCCACCTAGCCCGCACATCTTTGGACTATGGGAGGAAACTGGAGGAAACCCACGCAGACACAAGGAGAACATGCAAACTCCACACAGACAGTGACCCAAGCCGGGAATCGAACCCAGATCCCTGGCAATGTGAGTCAGCAGTGCTAACCACTGTGCCACTGTTGATAATTGGTTTTGGACACAGTTGAACTGTTTTGTAAACAGTGTTTTCTCCCTGTAAACTTCATCTAATTGGCACAGGCTATTGAGTAACATCAAAACCAAACTGGATTGTAGATCAGAGTGATATTGATTCCAGTTGTACGGCCATTACTAAAGCAGCTTGCTGTGTTCACAAACAGAGCGGGATAGTCAATTCTTTCAAGATTACAGCTCTCAGATATCGGGTGAGACTTCATCTGAAATTACACCCCATCCATGCCCCCTCCCCCAACCCCTCACTCCTTCAGCACACCCTTTCAGTCCCACCACCCCCGAACCTTGGGCTTCGCACTCAGTATCCCTGTCTCAAAACCAGATAATTCAGGGTCCAAACCAGGGTTTTCTCCCACAGTCTGAAAGACGTGCTGGTTAGGGTGCATTGGCCGTGCTAAATTCTCCCTCGGTGTACCCGAACAGGCGCCGGAGTGTGGTGACTAGGAGATTTTCACAGTAACTTCATTGCGGTGTTAACGTAAGCCTACTTGCGACTAATAAATAAACTTTAACTTTACTTTAAGTCTTGTGAGTGTGTCTACCCCATCCCACTGACCCCAGATCATTGTCTGGGTTGTAAGAGCTCATAAAACCCTTCCACACAACTTTCATACAGAATAATCGAGTTACCCCCGCCCCCATCCCCCCACCCCCACCCCCCGTCAATGCCCCGCCAATATTTATTCCTCACCTGACAGACTATCTGCTAATTTATTTCATTGCTGCTTGTGGGTGCAGATCGACAGCTCAATATCCCTACATAACATTGCCCAGCCTTCAACAATGTCTCCTATGCTGTGAAGGCCTTTGGGACCTTAAGGTGCTTATGTAACCAGCTTTATAGAGCCTTAGTTAGGCCGCACTTGGAATGTAGTGTTCAATTCTGGTCACCACACTATCAGAAGGATGTGGAAGCTTTGGAGACGATACAGAAAAGATTTACCAGGATGTTGCCTGGTATGGAGGACATTAGCTATGAGGAGAAGTTGGAGAAACTTGGTTTGTTCTCACTGGAGCGACGGAGGTTGAGGGGCGACCTGATAGAAGTCTATAAGATGACGAGAGGCATGCACAGAGTGGATAGTCAGAAGCTTTTTTCCAGGGTGGAAGAGTCAATTACTAGGGGGCACAGGTTTAAGGTGCGAGGGGCAAGGTTTAAAGGAGATGTACAAGGCAGATTTTTTACACAGGGGGTGGTGGGTGCCTGGAACTCGCTGCCGGGGGAGGTAGTGGAAGCGGATACGATAGTGGCTTTTAAGGGGCGTCTTGATAAATATATGAATAGGATGGAATAGAGGGATATGGTTCCCGGAAGGGTAGGGGGTTTTAGTTCAGTCGGGCAGCATGGTCAGTGCAGGCTTGGAGGGCCGAAGGGCTCGTTCCTGTGCTGTAATGTTCTTTGTTCTTTGTAACTGCAAATCTTTCGCCAAGTGGAGTCGGGCGGTAGCACAGTGGTTAGCACTGCTGCCTCACAGCAAGAAGTTTAACAACACCAGGTTAAAGTCCAACAGGTTTATTTGGTAGCAAAAGCCACACAAGCTTTCGGAGCTCTAAGCCCCTTCTTCAGGTGAGTGGGAATTCTGGTGCCTCACAGGGACCCAGGTTCAATTCTGGCCTCGGGTCACTGTCTGTGTGGAATCTGCACGTTCTCCCCGTCTTTGCGTGGGTTTCCTCCCACAGTCCGAAAGATGTGCTGGTTAGGTGCATTGGCCGTGCTAAATTCTCCCTCAGTGTACCCGAACAGGCGCCCGAGGGGATTTTCACAGTAACTTTGTTGCAGTGTTAATGTAAGCCTACTTGCGACACTAATAAATAAACTTTAAAGATATGGGGCAGGATTCTCTTATCTTATCCGTTCCTGGCACGGCTGTCAGTGAGAGTTTGACGCTCAGCCAAAACTCCGTTCATTGCAGCAGGGCTGGAAAATCCCAGCCGCTGACGAGGTCAGAGGTTTTCGGCGATGATTTAAACTCAGCGCTGGAGATAAATTATGTCCAGAGACTGCTTCATTAGTTTCCAAAACTGCAACACTCCTACCATCTGGTGGAATATGGAGGTATTGCAACCACAAGGGCTGTGGGAGCAGGACGGAAATTGGTAAAGCACAAATGGGGGCCGGACATCAAAAAGTGGGAGTGCCAATGAACCCCATAGAGAGGCTTTGATTTAAGATAAATGAACATCTAGAAAGTGACAATATGATAAAGAACGATCAGCATGGATATTAAAGGGGGAGTGTTGTGTTTTGCCAGTTTGATGTATATTCTAAATATCTGATCAATGCTGCAATGACACCAGTTTCTAAGTGCACAGCAGGATTACTTACAAGGATTTTAAAATATCTCTGCATTCACAAAATGTCTACACTCATTCTTATCCCAGCCCAGTTCCTCATTCTTTCTGTGGCATCTGTCAACTTGAGCTCTGAATCAGCACTCAGGCACATCCAATCAAACACAGTGAGTGCAGATCAGTTACCAGACTCACAATGCCATGCAGAACAATGGAACCACATAGAGAGGCCATGCTTAACCAACCTTACGGAGCTCTTTGAAGAAGCAATATAAGGAGTAGACAAAGGTGATGGAGCAGATGTTATTTTCTAGAAGGCCTTCAATAAATCAATGGGCCGAATGGCCTTCTCCTGCACCCTCGGGATTCTATGACTCTATGAAGTCAGAGTGGACTCATGAGTGAAGTCAGATCATTTGGAATCAGTAGACCAGTAGCAGAATGAATAGTTTTAATGTTTAAGTTCATTTTATTTATTATTGTCACAAGGAGGCAGTGAAGTTACTGTGAAAATCCCCTAGTCGCCACACTCCGGTACCTGTTCGGGTACACTGATGGGGAATTTAGCACTTAACCAGTACGTCTTTCGGACTGTGGGAGGAACCCGGAGCACCTGGAGGAAACGCACGCAGACACGGGGCAGACACGGGGAGAATGTGTAAACTCCGCACAGACAGTAACCCAAGCCGAGAATCAAACCTGGGTCCCTGGCGCTGTGAGGCAGCAGTGCTAACCACTGTGTCACCGTGCTGCCCAGTAAGCTAACCAATGAGCTGACTACACAAGAGTCAGGGGTTAAAGGCAGCCGCTCAGACTGATGGGAGGTGGGGGTCGACGTTGGAGGATTACCTGTTTATCATTTTCAGAAATGATTTGTATTTGTGAGGCACCATTTAAAAATGTGGAGATGAGACCAGATTGAGGGGATATTTAATATCAGGAGGACTGCAGAAAAATACAGGACGTTTTTAGTCAACTTTCAAATTAGCTATAGAATGGAAAATGGATATGGATAATAAGTGTTGAGTGAGATTTATAACAAAGCCACAGAATCCTTGGAGAACAAGTGACCAACTGGAATACAGGAGCAGAGGGACCCGGAGCTACTGATTTGTAAATCACTTAAAACAACAACATAATTTATCATAAAAAGTGTAGTAAAGCAGTGTAGACTCGATGGGCTGAATGGCCTCCCTCTGCACTGTAGGGATTCTATGATTCTGTGATTGTCAGTGATGTCCATATCCCATGAAAGAATAAATTAAAAACTAGTCAGCCCAGAGAAATCCATCCAAACTGGATGGGAATGTAAGTTGTGAAGAGGATGCAAGGTGCCTTCAAGGGGGATTGGGCAGGCTGAATGAATGGACTGGAACATGGCAGATGGAAGATAATGTGAGTAAGAGTAAAGTTATTCACTTTGACAGAAAAAACAGAAAGGCAGAATATTTTCTGATTGGCAGGAGGTTAGGATGTGATGATGTCCAAATGGACCTGGGTGTCCTTGTTCATGAGGCACTGAAAGATATCATTGCAGATGCAGCAAGGAATTAGGAAGGGGAATGCTATGTTGGCCTTCATCACAAGGGGATTTGAGTACAGGGGTAAAGGTGTTCTGCAGCAGTTTTACAGAGCCTTGGTGAGTCTGCACGTGGAGGATTGTGGACAGTTTTGGTTCACTTATCCAAGGGAGGATGTAATTTGCTGCCGAGGGAGAACAATGGAGGTTCACCAGATTAATCCCTGGGATCGCAGGATTGTCTCATCAGGAGGGGTTGGGGAGATTGGATCAGTATTCCCTTCAGTTGCAAAGAATGAAGGGTGACTTAATTGTAACTTACAAAATTCTTACAGGGTGTGACAGGGGAGTTGTAGATTTCCTTGGCTGGTGACATCATGATGTGGAGATGCCGGCGTTGGACTGGGGTAAACACAGTAAGAGTTTTAACAACACCAGGTTAAAGTCCAACAGGTTTCTTTGGTAGCTCAGGAAAACGTGTAGGCCACTTAATGATGAGAGGTGGTAAGGCCCAGGCTGGAAACTCCAAGGAGCTTTGTGAAGTTAGCCTAGACCCTAAGTTTTACATTTGATTTTGGTGTTAGGGTGAGTATAAGATACTTCACTCCAGGTATGATTCAAGTGACCCACTAGGAAGCTTTAATCAAACAAAGTTTATTTAAGACCACAGTTAGAATATAACAAAAAAGAGCATAACTTTTACCAATTACAACGCTTAAACATGGCACAGTATATTTCTTAAGAGCTAGTTATCTCTGTTGTTCCAATTTAAAATCAATACCCCTTAGACATACACCCTTCTTCAGAATGAGTTAGCATTAAAACAAGTATGCTCATGAGATTCCCAGCTTTTAACACCTATGGGAAGAAATCCAAACCAGCAGTTTTCAGAGAAGGATATATCCTCAAGGCAGCCAACCAGTAAACCTAGTCTCCATTAGCTTCCAGTCTTCAGACTTCTGAGACAGGAAAGCATGTCTCTCTGGCAATCAACTCCAAACAGCATCTAAGAAAAAATAAACTGGACTTCTTTATGAAAGCCTAGTTGTCTCCAGTCATATGACCTGACCTGTCAGTCATCCCAATCACGTTCTACTCTGCAATCCAGGGAAACACTGGATTAGTTCAGATTGAAGCAAGCGTGAGGTCGGTTATGCTGCTTCAGTAACAATGGAGGACACCGGCTGCAGACAAAATGGCATCGACAAAATGCCGGGACCTGCTCGAAACATCCTGCAGAGTAACAAGATTAAAATACGTTTGTTAAAGGCACAGTACCATGACAGAGGAGGAGGAATTTCTTCACTCAGAGTGTGATTTGGAATTCTCACTACGGAGGACTGTGGAAGCCCAACCATTGAGTCTGTTCAAAACAGCAATCGATATATTTCTGGGGACTAATGACAAAGTAAATGGGGAACAGGCAGGAAAGTAGAGTTAAGATAGATGATCAGCCATGATTATATTAAATGGCAGAGCAGGCTCGATGGGCTGAATGGCCTCCTCCTGTTCCTATGTCCTTATATGTGAAGTTCTGAAATCATTATTGTGAATCTTTTCTGCACTCTCTCTGAAGTCTTCATAACCTTCCTAAAATGTGGTGCTCGGAATTGGACACAAATACTCCAGTCGACAACGGGCCTGTGTATTGTAAAGGCTCACCATAACCTCCTTGATTCTGTACTCTATGCCCCTATTTATAAACCCAGCGCCCAGTGTTATAACCACTTTCTCAACCTTTCTGTCACCAGCAGTGATTTATACCAATAGTGGACAACCTGGGGCCAGGGGGGCCACATGAGGTCCATTTAGGTACTGAGGGCGGCCCATGAAACACTTTGTTGACCATCGCACATGTACAGGGTTACCACATTCCACTGATTTCCGTCCATGTAGGATTTTTTTCTACTGGTATAAAGAATAAAGAAGAAAGAGCAGTACAGCACAGGAGCAGGCCCTTCGGCCCATCAAGTATGCGCCGACCATGTTGTCCTATCTAGACCAACCGCCTGTACCCCTCTATTCCCCGTCTATTCATGTGTCTCTCCAGATAAGTCTTAAATGTCGCTAATGTGTCTGCCTCAACCACCTCACTTGGCAGCGCATTCCAGGTCCCCACCTCCCTCTGTGTAAAAACCTCCCCCCGCACATCTCCACTGAACCTTTCCCCCATTTTCTTGAACTTGTGCCCCCCGTGTAATTGTCATTTCTGCCCTGGGAAAAAGGCTTCCAATTGTTCACCCTATCAATACCCCTCATAATTTTACCAACTTCTATCAGGTCGCCCCTCATCCTCCGTCTTTCCAGGGAGAACAATCCCTCCTCATAGCTAATACCCTCCATACCAGGCAACATCCTAGTAAACCTTTCCTGTGCTCTGTCCTTCTGGTAGTGTGGTGACCAGAATTGGACACAGTATTTCCAATGTGGCCTAACCAATGTCTGCACAGCTGTAACATAATTTGCCAACTTTTGTACCCCGGCCGATGAAGGCAAGCGTGCCGTATGCTTCCTTCACCACCTTTTCCACCTGTGCTGCCACTTTTAAGGATCTGTGGGCCTGTACTCCCAGATCTCTCTGTGTGTCTATGGTCCTGATGGTTCTGCCATGTATTTTATAGCTCCCACCTGAATTGGATCTGAATTGGATCTGAATTGGTATGATTGATGTGATTTGCTCGTTATGCAAGGACAAGTGAAGTGAGGTGCGATCTGATTGCTCACAACATTGACTGTGAGAGCCACACGCTGAGGTGTAAATATCTATTTTGCTTTTACTGTTTGAAGTTGATGACAGTTCTATTTATATATAAATGATGAAGCTTTTTCTGTAACTGATTATGAAATATTCAGCTTGTATTAAATGTATTTAATCTTATTCATGGGGTCACGGTGAGTGAACAAGCCCAATTTCAATCCTGCGGCCCACTGAGATGAGACCACTCATGCGGCCCACTCACTCGCCTGGGTTTGGCCACTGACTTATACATGTATACCCGTAGGTTCCTCTGCTCCTGCACCTGCTCTAGAATTGTATCCCTCAGTTTAATATTACTTTCTCCTGTTATTCCTCTGAAGATGAATCATTTCACACTTCTCTGCATTAGATTTTGTATATGTCAGTCCATTCCACCAACCCATCAATGCCCTCTTGAAGTCAATTATGATCTCGCTCCTCCTCTGTAATGCCTTATGTTCGGGGTTGTGGGTTTTAAACAAAAGTGAAAGATTCATAGAAACCCTACAGTGCAGAAGGAGGCCATTCGGCCCATCGAGTCTGCACCAACCACAATCCCACCCAGGCCCTACCCTCATATATTTATCCGCTAACCTACATGTCTCAGGACAGTAAGGGACAATTTTAGCATGGCCAATCAACCTAACCCGCACATCTTTGGACTGTGGGAGGAAACCGGAGCACCCGAAGGAAACCCACGCAGACACGAGGAGAATGTGCAAACTCCACACAGACAGTGACCCAAGCCGGGAATCGAACCCAGGTCCCTGGAGCTGTGAAGCAGTGGTGCTAACCACCGTGCTACCTACCGTGCCGGCCTGGATAACACATGTAGATTCAAACTAACGATAACAGATTTATTCGAGGAGCTCTTGCCTGTAACTGAGAGTAAAACAGGAACTTGTGCAACACCCTGATGACATCACCATTGAATCATGTGACTGGCTCTAAAAGCATCTAATTAAATATACAACACCCTCACAGATCACAGGATTTGTGTCATCTGTGAATTTTGATAGTGTGCCCCTCACACCAAAGTCTGGGTAATCAACACATACCAAGAAAAGCAGTGGTCTTATCACTGACCTCTGGGAACCCCACTGAATACTAACTATACGGCGCATGGGTGGGGGCATCTTCCCCGTGTGTGTGGGAGGGGGGAGGGTTCCCCATGTGCATGGGGTGCGGGGGAGGGGGTCTCCATGTCTGTGGGGGACGGGGGAAATCCTTGTTTTTACTTTTATTTTTGTGAGATTTTGCTGATATTTGATCCACTTAAGTCGCCTCATTTCTCAGAACCAAATACCGCAATGTTTCCAGTTCCAAAGAGCAGTCCCTTTGGATTTCCGTTGTGACAGATGCTTCCAGACTTGCTGCGCTTTTCCAGCACTTTCAGTTTTTATTTCGGATCTCCAGCATCCGCTGTATTTTGTGTTCATTTCAATGCCTCCTTCGTCTGTGGATTCGAGACGTATCGATCGAGAAAAATCTCCTGAACACACTTCAAAAACTCGTCCTCTGCTCTTCCCTTTACCAGTATTACAATCACATTTTGGATAGGATGGCACGGTGACACAGTGGTTAGCACTGCTGCCTCGCAGCGCCAGGGACCTGGGTTCGATTCCCGGCCTCAGGTCACTGCCTGTGCGGAGTCTGCGCGTTCTCCCCGTGTCTGCATGGGTTTCCTCTGTGTGCTCCGGTTTCCTCCCACAGTCTAAAAGACGTGCTGGTTAGGGTGCATTGGCCGTGCTAAATTAGAACATAGAACATAGAACATTACAGCACAGAACAGGCCCTGCGGCCCACGATGTTGTGCCGACCTTCATCTGAAACCAAGATCAAGCTATCCCACTCCCTACCATCCTGGTGTGCTCCATGTGCCTATCCAATAACCGCTTAAATGTTCCTAAAGTGTCTGACTCCACTATCACTGCAGGCAGTCCATTCCACACCCCAACCACTCTCTGCGTGAAGAACCTACCTCTGATATCCTTCCTATATCTCCCACCATGAACCCTATAGTTATGCCCCCTTGTAATAGCTCCATCCACCCGAGGAAATAGTCTTTGAACGTTCACTCGATCTATCCCCTTCATCATTTTATAAACCTCTATTAAGTCTCCCCTCAATCTCCTCCGCTCCAGAGAGAACAGCCCTAGCTCCCTCAACCTTTCCTCATATGACCTACCCTCCAAACCAGGCAGCATCCTGGTAAATCTCCTCTGCACTCTTTCCAGCGCTTCCACATCCTTCTTATAGTGAGGTGACCAGAACTGCACACAATATTCCAAATGTGGTCTCACCAAGGTCCTGTACAGTTGCAGCATAACCCCACGGCTCTTAAACTCCAACCCCCTGTTAATAAAAGCTAACACACTATATGCCTTCTTCACAGCTCTATCCACTTGAGTGGCAACCTTTAGAGATCTGTGGATATGGACCCCAAGATCTCTCTGTTCCTCCACAGTCTTCAGAACCCTACCTTTGACCCTGTAATCCACATTTAAATTAGTCCTACCAAAATGAATCACCTCACATTTATCTCCCTCAGTGTACCCGAACAGGCACCAGAGTGTGACGACTAGGGGATTTTCATAGTAACTTCATTGCAGTGTTAATGTAAGCCTACTTGTGACACTAGTAAATAAATTTAAACTTAGGTTTCGATTATTAAAGTCACCCATTATCATTCTCTCTACTTTTTTCACCTCTGCAAGTGTGTTCCTCTAAATGTTTCCCAAAGGTTGGTGACCTATAACAGCCAGTGGTGTACTGGCACCTCTGCTGTTCCCAAACTCGAACTAAATTGATTGCGTTCTTGATTCCTCCAAGACATCCTTGTTCTCCAGCACTGTAATATTCTTATTAATTAATACCCTCCTCCTCTCTTCCATTCCCAACCATTCCTGAACACATTGTATCCAGGAGTATTTCATTCTTTTTTCTAAGTAAAGCCTCCAGTTTGTTGCATGTGAATCTGTTCCTGCTCACCAGACTTATTCACCACTCATTGTGCATATATATATATATTAAACACCCTGAAAACCTAACGTAGACCGCATTGCACTCTCTCTTACTCAAACCCATGTCTTACTGTTTCTTAAAAGCAAAACACTGTGGAAGCTGGAATCTGAAACAGAAACAGAAAATGCTGGAAAATCTCAGCAGGCCTGACAGCATCTATGGAGAGAGAATAGAGCCAACGTTTCAAGTCTAGATGACCCTTCACCAGAGCTGGGCTCTGACTTGAAACGTTGGCTCTATTCTCTCTCCACAGACGCTGTCAGGCCTGCCGAGAATTTCCAGCATTTTCTGTTTTTGTACCTTACTATTTCTTACTCTATTGCTACTGGCCTCTCCCAATCCTTGTTCTCCTTTCTAATAAGACATCCTGGTTCCTATTCCCTGCCAAGTTAGTTAAAATCCTCCCTAAAAGCACTAGAAAACTGCACCCCCCCTCCAGGGCATTGATCCCTGTTCTGTTGAGGTGTGACACCCATACTACACCAGAACCAGTCCTACTGTCAAGAGTCTAACGCCAGGTGGAAGATGTTGTAATTGGCAGGAGGGTCAGTAACCAAAGAACATATCGTGAAGGTGATTGGCAAAAGGGGAGATGAGAAGAGTGACCTTGATGCAGCGAGTTGCTTTGATCTGGAGTGCACTGCCTGGCAGGACAGTAACAAGAGATAAAAAGCTCCAGTTGAATACGTCAGTGCCGTCCACTTCAACTATTCCTCGTGGCAGGGAGTTCCGTATTCTCACTGCCCTCTGAGTGAGGAAAGTTTATTCTTAATTCCCTATTGGATTTACGGGAGCGTGTTTCCCCATTCCGCCTGTCACGGGAATCGGAGCGGGCGAGGGGCAGGGGGCCATGGAAAGATCCGTTGACTTCGGATGGGATTTTCCAGTCTCGGAGTGAGCGCGGCCACAAAATCCCGCCCGCTATCTTATATTTATGGACTTAAGTTTTGGACTTTCCCAAAATTGGAGACATTTTTGCCTTTCCGCAATCTTAACGACCTCAGCCTCTGGTTTCTAGAGGAATCAGCCCCATTCTGTTCTCATCCTCAGAAATAGATGCTCCCAGTTCTTGTGTCATCCCTGAGGATCTCCTCTGTTTATCCTCAGATGCTTCTATATTTTTTTTCTGATACACAGACTGTACGCAGTATTCCACAGTGATCTAACCAAGGCTGTGTCCACATCTACCAAAGCATCTATTCCTGAACTTTTACTCCACTTTTTCAAAAGGAAAATAATTTGCAAGGCTACAGGGAGAATGTCAGGGAGCAGGGCTAATTGGAAAGCTTTCAAAGAGCTGGCACAGACACAATGGGGTGAATATTTTTCCCTTCTGTGCTTTCAGGCCTTATTCGGTGGCAAGTGTTTCTGCGCAGTATTAAGGCATTGCCACTAGGTGGCAGTGACAGACCGTTTTAACAGCACAGGGTACCAGCACAGCCCTGAATGTAAGTCGGAATTGACAGTGTTTCCAAAAGAGATTACGTGTCTCATTATTCAAATCTGCCATTTTAATATATCTGAGGCAGCTGAGAAGTGCATTAAGTCTCCTTGAATACATCCCACCATGTTGTTTTCCTATTGGTGATCTGATGCGATGGGGAGTTGAAAGAAAGTTTTAGCATGTGTGTAGCCAGAGCTCCTGGCACATGAGGTCTCTACACAAATACTGGCTAATTCCTGGGAATTAAAGAGATGACACTAATAGAAACATAGAAACTAGGAGCAGGAGGAGGCCATTCCACCCTTCAGGCCTGCTCCGCATTCAAGGAGACTTAATGCATTTTGATCATGGCTGATCATCGAATTCAAGATCCTGATCCCCCCCCTTCCTCCCATATCCCTCGATCCCTTGAGCCCCAAGAGCAATATAGTAGGGCAAAACCCAGGGAGTGTGGACTGCAGCAGAAGAATGTATGAAAGGGCTAAGCAGACAGCACACAGTGTAGTATCCACACTCACTGCAGGCAGACAGGACAAAACACAAATAACTACATCGCCGATGGCACTAAAACAGTCACACCCCAGGTGATATCGCTCCAAGGTTACAACAACCGTATGAGAATTGATATCACGTGTCAAGGCTCCAAAAAGTCCAGAGAAACCATTGTACCTCTGAAAACCTGATCAAATATCCAGGAGATGGGACAATTAACGCCCCATCGAAATCAGTTTGACAAACACAACACTTTGATATTGTGAACAGGTAGACGGGAGATGTCCAGAAAATGATTAAAACTAAAGCACACAAGACAATGGAACCATATAATGGAATCAGAAACAGAACTGTAACCAATTCAAAGTAACAAAATGAGGACCTGATGTAAATGTAATGCTTTGTAATGTGAAGTAAGGGTTATAAGAATCTGTAAGAACCAATGCTCAGTAGAGTCGCTCGGAAGAAAGCTGTAGTTAAAACCATGAGTTCTACTCTCCCTCATGCATGTTGAATAAAGCCATTATTGTTGAAGTTCTACGTGTTCTCTGAAGACTCACTTCGTTCATTCCCTCCTACAAGCTCCCATCTAATTTCTTCTTGAAATCAGACAACGTTTTGGCCTCAACTACATTTTGTGGGAGTGAATTCCACACATTCACCACCCTCTGGGTGAAGAAATTTCTCCTCACCTCAGTTCTAAAAGGTTTACCCCTTATCCTCAAACTATGACCCCTAGTCCTGGACTCCCCCCCACCATTGGGAACATTCTTTCTGAATCTACCCTGTCTAACCCTGTTAAAATTTTATAAGTTTCTATGAGATCCCCTCTCACTCTTCTAAACTCCAGTGAATATAATCCTAAGCGACTCAGTCTCTCTTCATATGACAGATCTGCCATCCCAGGAATCAGCCTGGTAAACCTTCACTGTACTCCCTCTATAGCAAGGACATCCTTCCTCAGGTAAGGACACCAAAACTGCACACAATACTCCAGATGTGGCCTTTCCGACGCCCTATATAATTGCAGCAAAACATCCCTATCCCTATACTTTAATCCTCTCACTATCTACCGCACTCTCGTAATGTACTGGCAATTGGAGATTTTGTCTGGGGCACATCTGTGTTGGGCAAGGGTATTGGGGCTTATGGAACCAAGGTGGGTTAATGGAGTTAAGATGCAGAGTAAACATTACATAACTTAATGGTGGAGATGTTGAAAGTCCTCCTCCTGTTCCTATGAGGCTGCTGGCATGAGTCAAAACAAGGGGGGTGGATGCTGGTGCTACTGGAGATGAAACAGATGCAGCATGCTGGGGAGAGGGAGTTGCAAAGCGAGTGGGAACATCAGATCCTCGTCACTTCTTTGTAGCCTGGTTATGGGAGGCTGAAGTTTCAATGTATCCATGGTTCTCAGAGGACTTCAAACAATGACACTCTTCACATGGTCAGGTTTTTTATATTTGTCCCTGGCATTTGAGTGTCACTAGCTGGGCCCATTGTATTTGTCCATCCCTAATTGCCCTCGAGAAGGTGGTGGTGAGCTGCCTTCTTGAACCGCTGCAGCCCATATGGTGTAGGTACACCCACAGTGCTGTTAAGGAGAGAGTTCCAGAATTTTGACCCAGCGACAGTGAAGGAACGGCTGATATATTTCCAATTCAGGATGGTGAGTGACTTGGAAGGGAACGTCCAGGCCCATTGAGTCTGCACCAACTCTCAAAAAAAGCATCTTATTCACAGGCAAGCTCATCCCCTTCCCACCCCTTCTCCTCCTCCCCTCACCTCCCCTTCCTCCCCATACATTTAGCCTGACCAATTCAAAAAACCTACACATCTTCAGACACTGAGAGAGAATTTAGCATGGCCAATACACCTAACCAGCACATCTTTGGAGTGTGGGAGGAAACTGGAGCACCCGGAGGAAACCCACGCAGACACGGGGAGGACATTCAAACTCCACACAGACAGTGACCCAAGCCAAGAATCGAACCCAGGTTCTTGGCACTGTGAGGCAGGAGTGCTAACCACTGTGCCGCCACCTTGTGTCGAGCTTAGAGGAACATCCTATTCGCATCCACAGGGGAATGTACAGGTGTTGAAGTTCCCAGATGTTCTGTTGCCCTTGTCCTTCTAGACAGTCGTCATGGGTTTGGAAGATGCTGTTAAAGGAGCCTTGATGAGTTTCTGAAGTGCATCTTGTAGATGCCTTTTTCAATCGGTGGTGGAGGGATTGAATGTTTAATTTGGTGAATGGGCTGTTCTGTTCCTGGAAACCAACATTCATTTTTGTCTCGACAAAATCAGCAAAGCGCTGATGTATCTCATCAAGGCAGTAAACATTATGAAAGGTTACACCCTCCAATATTGAGAAAGGAAGCTACGGGTAACGTACCCTCTCCAAACAGAGCTAATCTAAGCAAAGGGTTTGAACCACAATGTCTTTGGGAGAGTTATGTCAGAGTGGAGTGGGGAGCTCAGAGGTCAGTGCAAGACATTACTGTGCCAAATCTACACACGTGCCTTAGATTCAGAGGATAGGAAGGATGGAGGGATGGGCAGAAAGAGCTCAGAAATTACTTAATAGCGTGTCTGCTTGGGTTTCCTCCGGGTGCTCCGGTTTCCTCCCACACTCCAAAGATGTGCAGGTTAGGTGGATTGATCATGATAAACTGCCCCTTAATGTCCCAAGATGTGTAGGTAAGGGGGATTAGCGGGGTAAAGCATGGGGATTACTTGGGGATAGGGCTGGGAGGTTAGTGAGCCAGGGTAAGATGCTCTGCTGGAGAGTAGGCCAGACCAGGTAAGAGCAGATTCAATGGGCCAAATGGCCTCCTTCTGCACTGTAGGGATTCTATGAAGATACAGAAGTGGAAAGAATGGCAGAGTTGTAGATAATACTTTCAGGGGTGGCTATACCCATGCCTGGGGATTGAACAAGGTGGATTGAATGACAAAACAAATGGATAATCTGAAAAAGAAAATATCTCATTGCCATCCATTCCAGGGTCAACAAGGCTTGGCCTTCCAAGTGGCAGAACTGGAGAGAAACTGGAATCTCAGTCGGAATAGGGAAGAAGGTTTCCGATTTGCTATCTGGGATTTAACACTATCCTGCTAGCTGTACATTCCAAAAGCCTCTCATCTTTCTTACTGCTGCAGTGCACTATCTCATTGGCTATAGGTGTCAACCAATATTCCATGGGCCATGTCTGGATTTCTAATAAGCATCTTCCTAAGGAGATCTACTATTCTGCCAAAACAGGAAAGGAAAAGTAACAGTGACCCTTTAATTTGATAAATAACTCCATGGAAGTAAAATGATCAGTAGGCTTGTGTCACCCATATGTCAGGCACAAAGATATCATATAAACTGCATCCAACTCTTCAGGAAGGGAACTGTTAAATATTTTCTTTCTCTTTCTCAAAGGAGATTTCAGAAATAATTTTAGAATACCAGTAACGAGGAGGCAATGGCCTAGTGGTATTATCGCTAGACTGTTAATCCAGAAACTCAGCTAATGTTCTGGGGATCTGGGTTCAATTCCCACTGTGGCAGATGGTAGACATTTGAATTCAGTTTAAAAAATCTGGAATTAAAATCTACTGATGACTACGAAACCATTGTCGATGTTGGAAAAACCTATCTGGTTCACTAATGTCCTTTAGGGAAGGAAATCTGCTGTCCTTACCTGGTCTGGCCTACATGTGACTCCAGAGCCACAGCAATGTGGTTGACTCTCAACTGCCTCCAAACGCAACTAGGGATGAGCAATAAATGCTAGCCAGCCAGCGACACCCATGTATGAATTAAAAATATTGGAAATATTACATATTGTACCATGAGTAGAATATGCTGAACCTCCATCTTGTTCTTGTTACATTTGTATTTACTTACTTATTTTTTCACATTGGGTCAAATAGATTGGGGATTTTTATTCACTGGTTAATGGGATGGGAATCGGCTAAACAAACTCTTTCCAATTTCCTCCATCATCCATTTCAAATGGTTTTTTGAATATTCTCCTTCCCAATTGAAACCACTCCGCTAACAGCATCAGGGTCCTGCCTTAGGTACCGTCAAAAGTGTAGCTATGGAGCACTCCTCCCAGAGGTGGTCTGAGTATTTTATGTTCAGGAGTGTTGCCCCTGCTGCCCAATGCATACCATAGCTTAACCTGGTCCTAAAGGCCATAAGACCATAAGACATTGGAGCAGAATTAGGCCACTCGGCCCATCGAGTCTGCTCCGCCATTCAATCATGGCTGATATTTTTCTTATCCCCATTCTCCTGCCTTTTCCCCATAACCCCTGATCCCCTTATTAATCAAGAACCAATAGTGTCACCTAAAAGTTGACACTATCTGACATTACTTTCAAATATTATTCAATGTTCCTCTTTCAAAGCCTTCAGAACACTGGGGTCATTTTTCACCTTGGGACCAGACAGAAAACGGTGGGTGGTTGTGACTTGCTTGATCTCATTGCCATAGTATTTCAATCTCAGGTAATTACAATCACCTATCATAGTGCAATGCAGAAATGGGAATCCATACCTTCCCCTTTCCCTGGCGCACCATGTCTGTGTTTGAATGATTCACAACTATTAAAGTTTATTTATTAGTCACAAGTAAGGCTTACATTAACACGGCAATGAAGTTACTGTGAAATTCCCCAATTAACTCCCCTTCACTGGTTAGTGTGCAGGAAATCCCAACAAGAAATTGTCCATCTTTTCTGTCCTAGCTTTCCACTCTGGTAGATCAAGACCTGAATTCAGCTCTTTGACAAAATACTTGGAACCTTCCTCACTAGCGATTCTAACCCTCCTCCCATCTGTGGCTCCCGTCGCTTCCAGAGACCCTAAATCCTGCTTTATGAAACTTGTGCCTATGACTGCCTGAACAAGTGATACACAAGAACACAAGAATCAGAAGCATGTCCTTCAAGCCTGCCCCGCCATTCAATACCATCATGGCTGATCTATGTCGGCCTCAGCTCCTTTTCTGTGCCGTTTCCCCGTAGCCCTCTATTCCTCGATCTACCAAATATTTATCCAGCTCCACTTTAAATACTTCTAATGTTCCAGCCTCCACCACCCTTTGGGGCGGAGAATTCCAGAGATTCACCATTCCCTGTGAGAAGATATTTCTCTTCAGTTATAAATGACCGGTCCTTTATCTTGTAGCTATGTCTCTGCGTTCAAGACTCTCCCACTCGTGAAAACATCACCATCTACCCGCTACGGAGCAGGCTCGAGGGGCCAGATGGCCTACTCCTGCTCCTAGTTCTAATGTTCTTATGTACCCTGTCAAGCCCCCTCAGGACCTTATATTTGAATAAGGTCACCCCTCACTCTTCTAAACTCCAAGGAATACAGAGCCAGACTATTTAGCCTCTCTTGATATGACAACCCTCTCATCCCAGGAATTAGCCCGGTGAATCTATCTCCTTTGGACTGCCTCCAATGCTACTATATACTTTTTAGGTAAGGAGACCAGAACTGTACACAGTATTCCAGGTAAGACTTCACTAACGCCCTGTACAATTGCAACAAAATCTCCCTATTTTTAAACTCCAACCCCTTTGCAATAATTGCCGTTTGACTTCTTAACCACTTGTTGGACCTGCCTGTCAGCTTTGTGTGATTCATGCACTCGAACACCCAGATCCCTCTGTACTTCACTCACCTGCAGTCTCCCTCCATTTTGACAATAATCTGCCTTTTGATTCCTCCTACCAAGGTGCATGGCCTCACATTTCCCCTCATTAAACTCCATTTGCCAGGGCTTCGCCCAGTCACCCAATCTATCGATATCCCGTTGCAGGCTCACATTTTCCTCATCACAACCTGCCCCCTTCCACCTTTCTCCAGATCATCAGAAGCAAATTCACTAATACATTTCAAAAGGGGATTGGCTAAACATTTGAAGGGGCAACATTTGCAGGGTCATGCAGAAAGGGCAGAGGAGTGGGATTAATTAGATCGCTCTTCCAAAGAGCTGGCACAGGCCCCAATGGGCCAAATGGCTTCCTTTTCTGACGTATAATTTTAAAATTGTAACTGGATGTTGTCAGCTTACTTGTGAGTAGGTGGCAATAACGACACTCAGTATTATAGTTATAGCTTGAATCATAGAACCATAGAATCCCTACAGTGCAGAAGGAGGCCATTCGGCCCATTGAGTCTGCACTGACCACAGTCCCACCCAGGCCCTATCCCTATATCCCCTAGCTAGTCCCCCTGACACTAATGGGCAATTTAGCATGGCCAATCTACCTAACCCGCACATATTTGGACTGTGGGAGGAAACCGGAGCACCCGGAGGAAACCCACACAGACACGGGGAGAATGTGCAAACTCCACACAGACAGTGACCCAAGCCAGGAATCGAACCCGAGTCCCTGGTGCTGTGAAGCAGCAGTGCAAACCACTGTGCTACCCGTGCTGCCCAGTACTTTAGCCACTGCACTTCAACTCTGCACAACATAGGAGTTTGCACATTCTCCCCGTATCTGCGTGGGTTTCCTCCGGGCCCTCCGGTTTCCTCCCACAGTCCAAAGATGTGCGGGGTTAGGTTGATTGGCCATGCTAAAATTGACCCTTAGTGTCAGGGGGATTAGCAGGGTAAATATGTGGGGTTATGGGAATTGGGCCTGGGTGGGATTGTGGTCGGTCCATTCTCAATGGGCCACATGTCCTCCTTCTGCACTGTAGCGGTTCTATGATTATAACTGATCCTGGTAACTTATTTCCCCTCATTTACTGAAGAACTTAACTGATAATTATTAAAATGAACAAAACATTTTGAAGATACTAACACTAATAAAACCTCCTGAACTACCCTGGCCAGAACAATTGTCACACTGGAATATTCAGCTGGCATTTCTCCAATGCAATCAAACACTAATGCACATTTAGTCAAATACCCTGCACTCTATTCAATGCTCTCATTTATTCTGCATAATTTATGTTACGTATACAGGCCTCTTAATCTTTCACTTCAGTGGTAACTGCTATCTTTGATTTATTTGTATTAGTTTGGCCTAGATTGGCTTGTGCTGTCCCCACAGAAACAGAACGTACTGTATCTGCCACACTTGCTAACCATGATGTATTGTGGTGCTGTGCCGTCTTCTGCCGAGGAGACCTGGTTGCACGGTACATTTGAGATCCATTGTGTCATTCTGTGGGGTAGTGGGAGTTGAATTCCTGTCCGGGTCATGGGCCACCAGTGTTGTCATGGAGGAGTGGGGGGAGGGGGGGTGGTGGGGGGGTGGGCAGCGAGCAAAGTTCAGTGTCCCTCCAGAAGGAGGGAGGGAGGGTCCACCTCGGGACCTCCCACTAAAAGAGCACCAGAGCATGACTGGCGGAGGTCTAGGAATGTATCATCCACTTTGCCCTCTTGACCATCGAGGGTGACTCTTTCTTATTCATTCATGGGACATGGACGTCACTGGCTGGCCACCATTTATTGCCCATCCCTAATTGCCCCTGGAGAGTAGTTGAGAGTCAACCACATTGCTGTGGCTCTGGAGTCACATGTAGGCCTGACCAGGTCAGGATGGCAGATTTCCTTCCTTAAAGGACATTAGTGAACCAGATGAGTTTTTCCGACAATCGACAATGGTTTCGTGGTCATCAGTAGATTCTTAAATCCAAGTTTTTTTTGTTGAATTCGAATTCCACCATCTGCCGTGGGGGGATTCGAACCCGGGTCCCCTGAACATTAGCTGAGTTTCTGGATTAATAGTCCAGCAATAATACCATTAGGCCATCACCTCCCCTCCCAAGGATGAACTCAGAGTGAGGAGAGAAAAAAAGCAAAAGAAATGACAATCATATTTTTCATCCTCTCCCAATACAATCGAGCAACATTTAGGGGCAATGTTTCAATCTAATAAGGGCGGTAAACTCAAAAGAGTGGATTTTTCCAGCTGTTGTATAGCCTCAATGTTCTTTACTGAATCGCATGCAGCAGGCACTACCCTCAGTTACTCTCCAAATCAATAACTATTAATCAGGGCTCTGTTACTTCCACCAATCCATGAGAATGATCAATATTAAGGCCAATTATATTTCTGCCCTATTTCTTCAGTTAAATGGCTCTTGCTGCTCAGTTGTCACATGGTGTACAGACCATTGTAGCTGTAGCTGAGGAGTGTGTCACAATAGTTCTCGCTTTTACTGAAGCTCTTATAGTGGAAGAATGGGTTGGGAATGGGTCATTTAGCAAATCATTCAGGTGTTCATGCACGGAGAGGGGTCATTTGGAATGAGGGTGAGGTTTTCTGAGCAGGGTAGTAACATGAGGGGGTGGCACGGTGGCACAGTGGTTAGCACTGCTGCCTCACAGTACCAGGGACCCAAGTTCGCTTCCCGGCTTGGGTCGCTATCTGTGTGGAGTCTGCATGTTCTCCCCATGTCTGCTTGGGTTTCCTCCCACAGTCCAAAGATGTGCGGGTTAGGTTGATTAGCCAGGTTAAAAATTGCCCCTTAGAGTCCTGGGATGCGTAGGTTAGAGGGATTAGCGGGTAAATATGTGGGGATAGGGCCTGGGTGCGATTGTGGTCGGTGCAGACTCGATGGGCCGAATGGCCTCCTTCTGCACTGTAGGGTTTCTATGATTCTATGATTTCTAAAGACGTGCGGGTTAGGTTGATTGGCCATGCTAAATTTCCCTATAGTGTCTCAAGATGTGTAGGTTAGGGATATTAGTGATGGATCCTGGAAATGGGGTGGGCCTAGGTGAGATGCTCTGTCAGAGAGTCAGTTCAGACCCGATGGGTTGAATGGCCTCCTTCTGCACTGAAGGAATCCTATGATCCTAAGATTCAAAGGTTAAATAGGTTGAGACTCATTGGAATTTAGAAGAATGAGAGGAGGTCTCATTGAAATATGTAGGACTCTTAAGGGGCTCGACAGGGTAAATGCTGAGAGGATGTTTCCCCTCATGGGAGAGTCTAGGACCAGAGGGCAGAGTCTCAGAATAAAGGGTGCCAATTTAAGACTAAGATGAGGAGGAGGAACTTCTTCTCTCAGAGGGTTATGAGTCCTTGGAACTCCTTGCCACAGAGAGCTATGGGGACAGAGTCCTTGTGTATATTTGAAGCTGAGATAGATGGTAAGGGAATCAAGGGTTATGGGGAAAGGGCGGGAAAGTGGGTCTGAGGATGTCGAATCAGCCATGATCCTAGCAGAGCAGGCTTGAGGGGCCAAATGGCCTATTTTTTATAGTCTTATAAATGATTTTAAAATCTGGAAAGATAGTTAATTTAAAAGCAAACTGCAACCCTTAGTGATCGGAGGCCAGATATGATAGAATAGAATGATAGAATCCCTACAGTATAGAAAGAGGCCATTCGGCCCATCGCATCTGCACCGACCACAATCCCACCCAGGCCCTACCCCCACATCCCTACATATTTTACCCACTAATCCGTCTAACCTACACATCTCAGGACACTAAGGGACAATTTTAGCACGGCCAATCAACCTAACCCGCATATCTTTGGACTGTGGGAGGAAACCGGAGCACCCGGAGGAAACCCACGCAGACACAAGGGGAATGTGCAAACTCCACACAGACAGTGACCCGAGCCGGGAATCGAACCCGGGTCCCTAGAGCTGTGAAGCAGCAGTGCTAACCACTGTGCCACCGTGCCGCCCTGTGACAGAGAGTACCAAATATATATGGAAAGGTCCTATTAATTCTGAAGCACTTTATTGGAATGATAACAAGTTAAGTTAGGAAACTACCTTCTGCAAGAAAATAAAACTCACAGAGGTTGTTAATTTTTGTACATTTGCCTGATGAATGAAGTCACACTGAAACATAATTTGAAACATAATTTGGAAATTTGGCATGCCCGCTGTGACTCTGACCAACTTTTACAGATGCACCATAGAAAGCATCCTTTCTGCTTGTATCACAGCTTGGTATGGTTCCTGCTCTGCCCAAGACTGCAAGAAACTACAAAGGGTTATGAATGAAGCCCAGTGCATCACTCAAACCAGCCTCCCATCCATTGACTCTGTCTACACTTCCCGCTGCATCGGAAAAGCAGCCAGCATAATTAAGGACCCCATGCACCCTGGACATTCTCTCTTCCACCTTCTTCCTTCAGGAAAGAGATACAATAGTCTGAGACCACGTAACATCCGACTCAAGAACAGCTTCTTCCCTGCTGCCATCAGACTTTCGAATGGACCTACCTCGCATTAAGTTGATCTTTCTCTACACCCTAGCTATGAGTGTCACACTACATTCTGCACTCTCTCGTTTCCTTCTCTATGAACGGTATGTTTTGTCTGCATAGCGCGCAAGAAACAATACTTTTCACTGTATACTAATACATGTGACAATAATAAATCAAATCAAATCATATCAAAAAATATTGAATGTTATGGAACCTCTTAGTCACCTGGAAAAAGTCATTTCAATTATTGGAGAATTCAGGTATTGCTCTTTGATTTGTTTCTTGTGTGGACAATTGTTCATATAATGAATAAAAGCAAATTACTGCGGACGCTGGAATCTGAAACCAAAAGAGAAAATGCTGGAAAATCTCAGCAGGTCTGGCAGCATCTGGAAGAGAGAAAAGAGCTGACGTTTCGAGTCCAGGTGACCCTTTGTCAAAGCTGAAGATTTGCTGAGGTTTTCCAGCGTTTTCTCTTCTGGTGTTCATCTCATGAAATTTGTTGAAAGTGGGGTTGAACCAAAGAGACAGTCGAGCTACTCTACAGAGTCCCATCGCTTACAACCAGATCTATTTCCCCCGGCTCCTCGTCAAGACCGCTGATCTGTGTGGAGTTATTAATCCACCCGCCCACAGGTACATCACAACTACAGTAAAAGCACGACCGACCTCAGTGTTTCAGGGGAAAAATCTCCTCTTACAACCAGCCAGTGTCTGTTGACTGGGCTTAGGTAAGGGTGAAACCTATCTTTGTTTTAAGAACACAAGAAATAGGAACAGGAGTACACCACGTGGCCCATGGAACCTGCTCTGCCATAGAATGCAATCATGGCTGATCTTGGCTTCAACTAGACCATTTTCCCACCCAGTCCCTTGATTCTCTAAGGGACCAAATATCTGCCTTTCCCAGCCTTAAGTGTATTCCATACCCACAATCCTCTGGGGTCGAGAATTTCAAAGATTTACAACCCCCTGAGTGAAGAAATTTCTCCTCATCTCTGTCCTAAATGATCGGCCCCCCTTACCCTGAGACTGTGCCCCCAGGTTTTAGATTCCCCGATCAGTGGGAATAATCTCTCAGCATCTACTACTGCTCTGCTATTTAATAAGATCAACTCCACCTTCCCAAACTATCCATATTCCTTAATTCTCTTAGAACCCCAAATCTATTGACCTCTCCCTTTTCATTCTGACTGAACATCCACATCTCTCTGAGGTTGAGAATTCCAAAGACCCTCAGAGTGAAGAACTTTCTCCTCATCACAGTCCTATCTGGCCGACCTCCTCTCCTGATGCTGTGACCCAATGTTCTAGATCCCCCAGGTAGGGCAAACATTTTCTCAGTGTTTACCCCGTCACCCGCATTTATAGAGTCATAGAGGTTTACAGCATGGAAACAGGCCCTTCAGCCCAACTTGTCCATGCTGCCCTTTTTTTTAAAAAACCCCGAAGCTAGCCCCAATTGCCCGCATTTGGCCCATATCCCTCTATACCCATCGTACCCATGTAACTATCTAAATGCTTTTTAAAAGTCAAAATTGTACCCGCCTCTACTACTACCTCTGGCAGACGCTCACCACCCTTTGTGTGAAAAAATTGCCCCTCTGGACACTTTTGTATCTCTCCCCTCTCACCTTAAACCTACGCCCTCTGGTTTTAGACTCCCCTACCTTTGGGAAAAGATATTGACTATCGAGCTGATCTATGCCCCTCATTATTTTATAGACCTCTATAAGGTCACCCCTCAGCCTCCTACGCTCCAGAGAAAACAGTCCCAGTCTATCCAGCCTCTCCTTATAACTCAATCCATCAAGTCCCGGTAGCATCCTAGTAAATCTTTTCTGTACTCTTTCTAATAATATCCTTTCTATAATAGGGTGACCAGAATTGCACACAGTATTCCAAGTGTGGCCTTACCAATGTCTTATACAACTTCAACAAGACATTCCAACTTGCTTGTATTGTATTCCAACTTGTATTCCAATTTGTATTGTTAAGGACCAGATCAGAAACTCCAAGTGATATTATGAAGTTAGCCTAGGTCCCAACTTTTCCTTTTGATTTCGGCATTTGGGTATGATTCAAGTGACCCACTCAAAAGTTTTTATCAAAACAAACTTTGGTTATGAACACAGTTAGAATATAACAAAAAGAATTAGCATAACCTTTACCAGTTAAACTACATAAGCATGACAAAGTATAATTCTTAACATCGAGCTGTCTCTATAGTTCCAATTTAGCAGTATCCTTCATAGACAAAAACACCTGCTTCTGAACAAGTTAGCACAAAACCTAATATGCTCACGTGGATGCTAGATTTCCAGCCTTCTAACACGTCTGGACAGAGATCTAGACAGCAGTTTTCGGAGAAGGATATTTCCTCAAACACCAAAACTCCAGAGAAATAAATAAACCTAGTCTCTGGCAGATCCCTTTCTCCAGACTTCAGAGAGACAAAGAGTTATTTCATACTTTTCAGGTCCAAACGGCAGCTGACTTGATTCCTCTGTGGAAGGCTATCTTCACCCAGTTATGTGGAGGAGGGGGGTATTCTCCCATCTGGTCTGCCACAGGAATTATAGCGGGCGGGGGGGGGTGCGGACCACACAAAAGTCCATTGGCCTTTGCTGGGATTCTCCGGTTTTGGTGCGAGCGCAGCCGAAGAATCCCACCCATGAAGTTTTCTGTCAATCAACCCAATCAAGCCCTACACTACAAAATCCCAGGGAAACACGAAAGACAACAGAACAGCATTAGTCCAGATTAAAAACAAACATTCTAGCAATTATGCTGCTGCAGTAACCGGATTGTCACTGGATGCCGGTTATAGACCCAGCGGTACCGGTTAAAACAGATTGTGAAAAAAAATCCTGCACAAGGTACGTGACTCAAATACATTTCTTAAAGGCTAATATCATCACAGTATTAAGAATGACCACAAGAATCGGGTGTTCAAGAGGATAGATGAATCGAATGTAACTGTGCAAAGGTTTGGGCAGTCAGGGGAAGGAAATGCAGGCAGTGAAACTAAATGGCTGATATATAGTTTATTCATTTCAGTGATTTGAAAACTATCTGAAGAAGATTAATTGTAAATATGAATATTCATGGTATGCAAATGAGTATACATGTTCTGTAATTATGCAATACAAAACTGATTTGCTCAGGAAGGTATTCTGAGTGTCGTAGAATGAGACTGAAAATGAGAACTCGGCAAGTGTAGAACTTGTTCTTCCTAAACGAGGTACAATGAGCTCTGACAGGAACAATCCCCACCCCTATGTCGTCCCCTCCGGACAAACTGTGCATAAATATTTCTTGATCCCAAACTATTGTCAAGCAGGAATCCAACATATTTCTCCCGAAAATCTCCTCGATGTAACCTTTTACCGCCCTTGACGGAAGTTGCTGTTGTCTTACAGAAAAGGCATTGTGAAGTTCGATGGAATATCCAATCATTTCAGTTTTCTTTATTCATTCGTGGGACATGGGTGTCATTGGTTGGCCAGCATTTATTGCCCATCCATAGTTGCCCTTGTTCAGAGGGCAGTTGAGAGTCAACCACATTGCTGTGACGCTCGAGTCGCATGCAGGTCAGACCAGGTAAGGACGGCAGATTTCCTTCCCTAAAGGACATTAGTGAACCAGATGGGTTTTTGCAACAATCAACAATGGTTTCATGGTCATCAGTAGATTCTTAATTCCAGATATTTTTTATTGAATTCAAATTCCACCATCTGCCGTGGCAGGATTTGAACCTGGGTCCCCAGAACATTAGCTGAGTTTCTGGATTAATAGTCTAGCGATAATACCACTAGGCCATCGCCACCCCTTCACCTACCCCTAAAAACTCCAAACGCATTCCCAGAGAAACGTTCACCCGGTTCCTTTGTGAAGGAGTTCAGCGTCTCAAGCTGATGTGGGTAACAGACTGAGTCTCACTCTGTTGACTCTCCAGCAGAGTCAGGTGGGATCAGCTCTGGCTCAGTCAGTTGCACAGTAGACTTGGAAAGCTGTGGGTTCAAACCCCACTGCTTCTCCAAAATTGAGGCTGGAGCTCTGGTGTAGGTGGGGGAGGGAGTGCCACACTTTCAGAGGTGCTTATGCTTTGATGAGACCTTAAACTGAGACCCCCTCCCGCTCTCTCATGGGCATGTGAAAGACCCCCTAACATAATTTCAGAGGGGAGCAGGGGAGCTCTCCGCAGAGCCCTGCCTCAATCAACAGCTGTAAAAACAGATTAACTGGCCATTAACACAGAATCTTTACAGTGCAGTGGAAGACCATTTGGCCCATCGAGTCTGCACTGGAAAGAGCATTCTACCTAGTCCCACTGCCCTGCCTTATCCCCATAACCTTGCACATTCTTTCTTTTCAGATAGCGATCCAATTCCATCTTGAGCACCTTGATCGAACCTGCCTTCACCAATCTCCCAGCTATTTGACTCCGGGCTCCAACCATCCCTGGGCAAAATCTCATTGATGTTTGTGGAAGCTTGCTATGCATAAATTGGCTCCCATGTTTCCTTCATTACAACAATGACAGCATTTCAAACATCTTTCACTGGCCATAAAGTGTTATGGGGAGGTCCAAAGGTAATGAAAGTCGCTATGTAAATGCGAGCCTTTCCTTCTCCAGTATTGTCTTCCCCCAGTGAGAGGGGAAGGAACATCTGAGGGCAGAGCTAGGTCAGTGATGATCTCTGGTATTCCCTGGTTGATTACACCATGCTCGACATTTTCCACATTCCCCCCGGCATGTTGCGGCGGTGAAGTAAGTTTATTTATTAGTCACAAGTAAGGCTTACATTAACACTGCAATGAAGTTACTATGAAATTCCCCTCGTCGCCATAGTCCAGCACCTGTTCGGGTCAATGCACATAACCAGCACGTCTTTCAGAATGTGGCCTGCCATTGGCTGGCAGCAGGATCTTCCAGTCCCACCGCTATCAACAGGGTATCCTGTTGGTTGCACCATTGGCGGGACTGGAAGATCTCACCAGTTGGAGGGGCTGGAAAAATTCCAGCCCATGGGTTCAAATAACTACACGGGTGGCACAGTGGCACAGTGGTTAGCACTGCTGCCTCACAACACCAGGGATCTGGGTTCAATTCCCGGCTTGGGTCACTGTCTGTGCGGAGTCTGCACATTCTCCCCGTGTCTGCGTGGGTTTCCCCCGGGTGCTCTGGTTTCCTCCCACACTCCAGGTTAGGTTGACTGGCCGTGCTAAATTGACCCTAGTGTCGGGGGGATTAGCAGGGTAAATATGTGGGGTTCCGGGGATAGGACAGAATCTGGGTGGGATTATTGTCGGAGCAGTCTCGATGGGCCAAATGGCCTCCTTCTGCACTGTAGATTCTATGATTCTATGATATGATTCTACGACTGCAGCCGAAGGACAGGATTTGTCCCACCCTATCAACTGCACGGAGGACAAGCAAAAATTAAAATTGGATACAAATGAAAGAAATTATTGGGATTTACACAACCCTCAAAATAAATAAAAATTTCAGGACTTTTTTTTTGAAGATGCTACTGGAATGTTTGTCAGGCAGCACCTCGATCATTCCCCCCTCTCACCACCTCCTAATTTGTTTGCATAATTTGTATCTACATGGAGTGCTTAAGCAATAATCTGACTTACATTGTGATGTCTGGGTCAGGACAAGGTTATGTTTCATAAATATTAAGCAGTTAGCAGCATATCGCTGTGTGAGAGGGAACTCGAGTCCTCCTGGAGTATGATGGTGACCCAGTAATTGGGAAGGCCTCCACCACATTTGGCTTTACCCATGCACACCCATCATCAGTGTGGGCCTCAGATGGTGAAATAATTGCCCCCCTCCTCACTCCCCCCACTCCCCCTGCACCCTCGCACCTCCTTGCCTCATTTCGGGGAGGGGGGGGTGTGGGGGGGTCTGGAAAGTTACGTCACCCAGACCTGCAAATGTACAGGTTAAACGCGCTAACAGGTACGGCGCTGTCTAAAACCCGCTAAAGAGCGGAGAGATGACAGAAAGGAGTTTCATCATCGAGTTGTTTGATTGATTCTCCCTCTCTCCAAGGTTCTGGTGGCAGCACTTTGTGTAAAAAAAAAAGCGAATCCTCGTCTCCTGCGAAAAAGCTGACACTTTATAAATTCAGAAGCTGCGAGCCTTTTGTCTCCTTGAACCATGATTCTGATGTTGCTTAGCAACAATATCAGTAACAGCTGGGACACCCTTGATCTTGTTGTGTAAACTATCCAATATAGGTGAAGCGAGGTAGCACCATGGAAACGATAACAATGCATCGAATCAGGCGGCTTAAAGGGGAAGGCAAGCGCTGGGAATGGTAACACACCGTAGGTTAGACAATCGGACGGTGCGCTGGTTCATGGAATCCCAATACACCTGCGTCTTTTGCGGCCTTGTGGAGTCTGCAGACCATGGGTGGCATTTTCCAGCCATGCTCACCCCAGACAACCCCGCCCGAGGTCAACAGAAGCTTTGACCCCCCTCCCCCACCCTGCCGCCCGCTATGATTCCCGTGGTGGGCGGAATGGGAAAACTCCCCCCCATGTTTATGTAAGTTGTTCGAGACTGCACCCCTTTCTAGTTATTTAACAAACCTTTTTTGCTTGAGTTTTGTTTGCCCTTCAGTCCCACGCTCCTCATCATTGGGTACCCAGTGTGGAGAGGAGAGGAGAGGGGAGAGGAGGGGAAGGAGGATGACCTCCTCGTGAACCTGCTCCGGTGACTGACAGAATTTGCCATCAACAGGTCTAGACTACAAGCAATCGAGTGGGTCATCCAGCCCAACCGTCTGCCCCTTTTTCCAGGCTATGTTCGCGTTCTTGCAGAAGGAGCATGCAATTGTCCGCTGGCATGATCGAGGTCTTCCACACCTTGTGGGCACCGCAGGGATTGGGGTATTTTATCGACTCCTTTCATCACCTTTTTTGGTTTGATTTTTTTAGGTTTCCTTTGAGATTTTGTTTGATGCAGTGTCCCTTTAAGAGGCCGCCTTTTTTTGTCCCTCAATATAGTTTAATTGGTTCTTCAAAAGGGTCGCACCATTGGTTATATTAACTGGCTCTCCAATCACCTTTCTTAGTGAATCAAACCTCTAATCTCAATCCTCACCCGCCCAATCCCCTCCCAGCCCTCTCCAGCTTCTTCCTCAGTAAATACATAGCTTTCACGATTTACAATAACAACAACATTTATATAGCACCTTTGACAGAATAGCATGTTTCAGGACTCTTCACAAGAACTTTAAAAAGCAAAATTTGACACCGAGATACATAAAGAACAAAGAACAAAGAACAGTACAGCACAGGAACAGGCTCTTCGGCCCACCAAGCCTGCGCCAATAACTCTGTCCTATCGAGACCAACCGCCTGTATCCCTCTATTCCCGTCTGTTCATGCGTCTATCCAGACAAGTCTTAAATGTCGCTAATGTGTCTGCCTCAACCACCTCACTTGTCAATGTATTCCAGGTCACCATCACCCTCTATGTTAAAAACCTCCCCCCGCACATCTCCACTGAACCTTTCCCCCCTTCCCTTGACCTTGTGCCCCCTTGTAATTGTAATTTCTGCCCTGGGAAAAAGCTTCCAACTGTTCACCCTATCCATACCCCTCATAATTTTATAAACTTCCATCAGGTCGTCCCTCAGCTGCCATCTTTCCAGGGAGAACAATCCCAGTTTATTCAATCTCTCCTCATAACTAATACCCTCCATACCAGGCAACATCCTGGTAAACCTTTTCTGTACTCTAAGAACAAACAAAGAACAAAGAACAATGCAGCACAGGAACAGGCCCTTCGGCCCTCCAAAGCTCCATGTCCTTGAGGTAGTGAGGTGACCAGAATTGGACACAGCATTCCAAATGAGGCCTAACCAATGTTTTATAGATAAATATGTTGTATATAACATAATTTGCCAACTTTTATACTTGATGCCCCGTCCGATGAAGACAAGCATGCCAAATTCTTTCTTCACCACCTTTTCCACTTGTGCTGCCACTTTTAAGGATCTGTAGACCTGTATTCCCAGATCTCTCTGTGTGTCTATGGTCCTGATGGTTCTGCCATTTATTTTATAGCTCCCACCTGAATTGGATCTACCAAAATGCATCACCTCGCATTTGTCCGAATTAAATTCCATCTTCCATTTCTCCGCCCAATTTTCCAGCCTATCTATATCTTGCGGTATTCTCTGACGATCTTTATCAGACATTAGGTAGGATGGCTAAAAGCTTGGTCAAAGGGATAGGTTTTAAGGATTGTCTTAAAGGAGGAAAGTGAGTTTGAGGGGTTTAAAAAGAGAATTCCAAGGCTTATGGCCTTAGCATCTGAAGTCATGGCCCCCAATTGTGCAGCAATTGAAATTGAGGAAGTATAATAGGTTAGAGTGTCTATTCGCAGACATCTCAGAGGGTTTCAATACTGAGGAGGTTACAGAGATAGAGAAGGAACTTGTTGTCAAAGCTTTTCATCTTGCACTCATCAGGATAATTTACCAAATGTAAATTATTGGTTTGATTTGATTTGATTTATTATTGTCACATGATGGGGAGGTGGTGGTGTAGTGGTATTGTCACTGGACCATTAATACAGGGCCCAGAGTATGCTCTAGGGACCTGGGTTCAAATCCCACCATGGCAGATGATGAAATTCGAATTTCATTTAAAAAAATCTGGAATTAAATTTCGAATGGTAACCATGAACCTATTATGGGCAGCATGGTAGCACAGTGCTTAGCACTGCTGCCTCACAGCGCCAGGGACCCGGGTTCAATTCCGACCTCGGGTATCTGACTGTGTGGAATTTGTATGTTCTCCCCGTGTCTGCGTGGGTTTCCTCCGGGTGCTCCCGTTTGGGTGAAGAAATTTCTCCCCATCTCGGTCCTAAGATGTTTACCCCTTATCCTCAAACTATGACCCCTAGTTCTGGACTCCCCCATCATTGGGAACATTCTTTCTGAATCTACTCTGTCTAATCCTGTTAGAATTTTATAAGTTTCTATAAGATCTTCTAAACTCCAATGAATACAATCCTAACCGACTTAGACCTTAAGACCATAAGACATAGGAGCAGAATTAGGCCACTCAGTCCATCGAGTCTGCTCCGCCATTCAATCATGGCTGATTCTTTTTTTCTCCTGTCTTTTCACCATAACCCCTGACCCTCTTATTAATCAAGAATCTATCTATCTCTGTCTTAAAGACACTCAATGACCTGGCCTCCACAGCCCTCTGCGGCAAAGAGTTCCACAAATTCACCACTCTCTGGCTGAAGAAATTCCTCCTCATCTCTGTTATAAAGGATCATCTCTTTAGCTTGAAGTTGTGCCCTCTGGTTCTAGTTTTTCCTACTAGTGGGAAAAGACTAGAGGGACTTAATCCTTCCTCATATGACAGATCTGCCATCCCAGGAGTCAGCTTGATAAACCTTCGCTGTACTCCCTCTATAGCAAGGACATACTTCCTCAGATAAGGACACCAAGGCACAGTGGTTACACTGCTGCCTCACAGCGCCAGGGACCCGGGTTCAATTCCCGGCTTGGGTCACTGTCTGTGCGGAGTCTGCATGTTCTCCCTGTGTCTGCATGGGTTTCCTCCAGGTGCTCCGATTTCCTCCCACAGTCCGAAAGACATTCTGGTTAGGGTGCATCGGCCATGCTAAATTCTCCCTCAGTGTACCCGAATAGGCGCCGGAGTGTGGCGACTAGGGGATTTTCACAGTAACTTCATTGAATTGTCAACGTAAACCTACTTGTGACACTAAATAAACTTTAAACAAAACTGCACACAATACTCCAGGTGTGACCTCACCAATGCCATATACAAATGCAGTAAAACATCCCTATTCCGATACACAAATCCTCTCGCTATGAAGGCCAACATACCATTTGCCTTCGTTACTGCCTGCTGTACCTGCGTGCTTACTTTCCACGACTGATGCACGAGGACACCAAGGTCTCGCTGAGTATCCGCCTCTCTCGATTTGCACCCATTCAAGTAATAATCTGCCTTCCTATTATTGCTACCAAAGTGGATAACCTCATATTTATCCACATTACGGGATGGCACGGTGGCACAGTGGTTAGCACACACAGTACCAGGGACCCAGGTTCGATTCCTGGCTTGGGTCGCTGTCTGTGTGGAGTTTGCACGTTCTCCCTGTGTCTGCGTGGGTTTCCTCCAGGTGCTCCGGTTTCCTCCCACAGTCTGAAAGATGTGCTGGTTAGGGTGCATTGACCCAAACAGGCGCCGGAGTGTGGCGACTAGGGGAATTTCACAGTAACTTCATTGCAGTGTTAATGTAAGCCTTGCTTGCGACAAGTAAATAAACTTTAACTTTATTATACTGCATCTGACATGCATATTCCCACACACTCAGCCTGTCCAAATCACGCTGCAGCATCTCTGCATCCCCCTCACAGCTCACCCTCCCACCCAACTTTGTAACATCTGCAAATTTGGAGGCAATACTTTGAGTTTCCTCTTCCAAATCATCTATATATAATGCGAACAGTTGGGACGGTTGCACCGATCCCTGCGGTATCCCACTGGTCTACTGCGGCTTCCAGCCCATCAAAAATTTGAAATGCTTATTGTTGTTGTTTTTTAGTGGGAGGAGATAGCAGTGCAGCGTAACGTCATTGGGTGAGTAAAACACTTTTAGAACTGAGGTGAGGAGAAATTTCTTCACCCAGAGGGTGGTGAATGTGTGGAATTCACTCCCACAGAAAGTAATTGAGGCCAAAACATTGTCTGATTTCCAGAAGAAATTAGATTTCGCTCTTGGGGCTAAAAGGATCAAGGGATATGGGAGGAAGGGGGGATCAGGATATTGAATTCAATGATCAACCATGATCAAGATGAATGGCAGAGCAGGCTCGAAGGGCCGAATGGCCTACTCCTGCTTCTACTTTCCATGTAACAGATGCCCAGGGATATGTGTTCAAATCTGATGTTTAAAGTTTCAAGTTTACTTATTGTCCCATTAACACTGCAATGAAGTTACTGGTAAAATCTCTGAGTTGCCACACTCTGGCGCCTGTTTGGGTACTGAGGGAGAGTTTAGCATGGCCAATGCACCAACTCTGCAATATAAAGCTCCGTCTCAGTAATGGTGACCATGAAACTACCATCAATTCCCATCTGGTTCACCAATGTCCTTTAGCGAAAGAAATCTGCCATCCTTACGCTGTCTGGCCTAATTGTGACTCCAGACCCACAGCAACTGACTCTGAAACTGTCTAGTCTTGCACGTCAATTATCCATTAGGGGCAATTAGGGATAGGCACCAAATGCTGGCCTTGCCAGTAAGTACACATCTCTTGAAAGAATAAAAAGTAACATCCCCCATGGCGTTGCCCCTCCCTGTGTCTGTAGGTGGCACGCTGGCATGGTGGTTAGCACTGCTGCCTCATAGTGCCAGGGACCTGGATTCGATCCCCGGCTTGAGTCTGTGTTGGGTCTGCACGTTTTCCCCGTGTCTGCATGGGTTTCCTCTGGGTGCTCCGGTTTCCTCCCACAGTCCAAAGATCTGCTGGTTGGGTGCATTGGCAATGCTTAATTACTCCTTAGTGTCAGGGGGACTAGCTAAGGTGAATGCATGGGGTTACAGGGATAGGGCCTGGGTGGGATTGTGATTGGTGCAGACTCAATAGGCCCGATTTTACCAAAACTTAACGGGCGCGAAATCGTGGTAAAGTCGGGCGTCGGGCCTATACCGCGATCTGCACCCGATTCCGAGCAGATCGCGGCTTTACCGACACCCGATTCAGGCGCGGGTCCGGCCCGCACCCGAATCGGGCAGCCCGATGATTTAAATGCATTAGCCTGCATTTAAATCGACTTAATGAACCGCGCGCCCAACTCTACCGCCAAATCCCACTTTACCGTCTTCTGGCCCATTCCGGATCCGCGCTGTAAGCGACCTGCAGAATAAAAGTCCAAAGCGGATTTCTATTCTGCAGGGGAACCTCCAAAGCCCATCCTCCTCAACCATCCTTCGCGGACCCCCCCCCCGCTAACCACCCCAGCAGACCCGACCCAACTGGATCAGTCCCCCCTGGGAGGCAGGCCCCCCTGGGAGGCAGGCCCCCCCGGCAGATCCCCCTTCCCCCCGGGTTCGGACACCCCTGGGAGGCAGGCACCCCCCCGGCAGACTCCCCCCACCCGGGATCGGACCCCCCTGGGAGGCAGGCCCCCCTGGCAGACCGCCCCCCCCACTCCCCCCCCCCCCCCCCCTCCCCACCGGGATCGAACACTCCTGGGAGGCAGGCCCCCCCCGGCAGACCCCTTCCCCCCTCCCCCCCCCAAGGACCGGACTCCCCTGGGAGGCAGGCCCCCCCCGGCAGACCCCACCCCCCCCAGGGACCAGACTCCCCTGGGAGGCAGGCCCCTCTCGGCAGAGCACACCCCCAACCTACCTCGATCGCTGGTTTCCCTCCACCATCCTACCATTAACAAGATAAGCTGTATGTTCCTCATTGATTTTTAGCAGCCGTTCCCTGTCTTCAACAATTTTGAATTCTGAAAGAACTCTCCTTCATAATCTTTTATGGGATCAATACCTTCATTGGTGTTGCCTCTACCGGCAACAACTGCAAAGTAACCCAAAGCCTTCATTGGAAACAGCTTGCCTTCCACAATCTGTTGAATCCGACTTGGACTGGCTAGGTTTTTCTCAGCTAGATCCACTTTGGTCAACACAAAGATGGTCCTTCTGCCTTGTGGGTCCATCTGGTTCACCAAGTCAGTTACAATACTGCGTTCAGCATCTACTGAACCATCTTGGATACAAAGAATAATGGCATTAGGGTTCTGCATGTAAGCCTTGCTTATGCTAAAAATTATATCCTCGGTGTCGGCAGCCATTACTGATGTTACAGTACTGATAGCACCAGGAAGATCGACCAGCACCATTCATTCAAAATTGCTGAAAGCACATCAAGTGACAACTAAGAACTTGAGCCTAGCAGTTTCAGACTGTTTCTGGAAGATGGTGCGCGTGTCTGTGGAACAACAGGCTGATGCATTTAAAGCTACTCGCTTCAACCTTGAAACTGAATGGAAGAACAACTATCCTCGGCTGAGGGAACTCGACAGGAATGAACTATATGAGAAGGCGAAGAATGGAATTCTGGATGAAGTGATCAGCTTAGGTCAGGTTACTCCAAAACACTGGGAAGAGATTCTACAAAGGAAACTGTGGGAAAGAGTCTCAACACATGTGATAGAGAATATTGACCTTCCTGCTGCCCAGTCTGTGAATTCAGGCACATTCAATACCACAGTGAACATCAAGCTCAAGCAGTGAACTGACAAACAGTTGCCTCACAAAGCAATAGAGGTTGCTTGGGGAATCTTGGAGGATGAATTTGCTCGATTTATGTCAGATCACAAAGGGAAGGACCATGATGATATCTTTGCCAAACTAAAACATGCTGTTAAAGATGAAAGTATAAAACGTCACAGATGGGATGAGCAGGCTGAAGACAGTCTGCGAGTCATCCAGCACAATGCTTTCGAAGATCGTTCCATATCTGACAAACAGCAGTGGGATGCAGCTATCCATTTCCTGGAAGAAACCTTGCAAACCCGTCTTCGAGATACTGAATCTGTAATTCGTGATATGGTGGGGCCGGATTGGCAAGAAAGGTGGTTCTACTGGAAATCATGGTCTCCAGAACAGCATGTTCGAAGTGAAACCAAAACCGAACTGGAACAGCTGCTAAACATCACTGAGGAACATACAGCTTATCTTGCTAACGATGAAGTTACAACAGTTCGTAAAAACCTGGAAGCCAAAGATGTAGATGTGGACACCATTCTGATTAAAGATACTTGGCACCAAGTTTTCCGAAAACACTTCCTAATGGAATCGCTGAACCATTGTAATCTTTGCAGAAGAGGTTTCCACGATTACCAAAGGCATTTTGTAGATTCTGACCTTAAATGCAATAATGTTATCCTGTTCTGGCGCATTCAGCGAATGCTATCTATTACAGCAATCACACTCCGACAACAGCTAACAAATACTGAAGTGAGACGCCTCGAAAAGAATGTGAAAGAAGTGTTGGAGGGTTTTGCTGAAGACAACGCTAATAAAATTCAACTGTTGAAAGGAAGGCGAGTTCAACTAGCAGAGGACCTCAGAAGGGTTCGTGAGATTCAAGAGAAGTGAGAAGTATTCATTGAAGCTCTTCATCAAGAAAAATAACACTGTCTCTCGTCACACACTGCCATACATTCCCCCATCCTCCCCCCACCCTTCTGCTCTCTCTGCTGTTTTTTTCTTTGGCGCCCAGGCGCGCTGCTTCAGATTTTTTTTCGAACTGCGCATGCGCAGTTCAGAGCTCCGATCGGTCCAGCAGCGCTAAGCCCCGCCCACTGCGCAGTTCGGACTGGAACCGGCAAAAAGCGTATGGGCGCACTGGAAAGAGGATTCCAGGCTCGGATCTCTATTACGTCCAGATTCGGCACTTAGACTCAAAATGGTAAAATCAGGCCCGATGGGCCAAATGGCCTCCTTATGTACTGTAGGATTCTAACCCCCTGCCCCCTTAACCCCAAAACACTCTGTGAACTTTAAGTTCCTCCAAATCTGGCCCCTTGCTCTTCTGTCAATTACGGGCTCCACCGCTGGCGATGTGCATTCAGCCCTGGGTACCTAAGCTCTGGAATTGCCCCTCCAAACCTCTTTCCTCCTTCACCGCCCTCCCCTCTTTGAAGACGTTCCTTAAAGCCCATCTCTTTGACCAAGCGTTGGTTACCTGCGTTAATATCTTCATCTTTGGCTCAGTGTCAATTATGTGAGAATCACCTTGGGAAGCGTTGCTGATGACATAAATGGTATTGTTCTCTCGATTGTTAATTGGGAGTCAGGATGTGAATTCTTCTGTTTCCTGCCCTAGCTCCCGCTTGACCTGCAAGGCCCTTGTCTAGAACCAAAATCTTAATGTAAACTCTTTTGCATTTTGTCTTGTGGTGCCAGCATGGGCAGTTTGCAGCGTTTAGGAAAGGGATGCTTATCACTTATCACCTCATCATGTTTCTCAATAATGTCCCAAAGCGCTTGACATGCAATGTACTCATTTTATGGTTCAGCAGTTGATGGTGGGTGGGACATCGTGCAGAGGATATTGACACACACTAAAGATGGACCAGCGAAACTGCTTTTACTAACATTTAATAAGCGAGCGATGCGAGGCAGGACACCGAGAGTCTTCCCTTCTCTTCCACCTGAACCATCGAATGGTTTTATATCCCAACCAAAGGTCTACACTTCCCCCTGCCTCGGAAAAGCAGCCAGCATAATTAAGGACCCTACACACCCCGGACATTTTCTCTTCCACCTCCTCGGTACTGGAGGCAAAGGGAGTCGCATAAAGAAACTGCACCTTCCAATTGTCACCAACTTACATAGGAAGCATTCTTTCTGGTTGTATCACAGCTTGGTACGGCTCCTGCTCTGTCCAAGACCGCAAGGAGCTACACAGGGTCGTGAACGTAGCCCAGTCCATCACGCAAACCAGCCTCCCATCCATTGACTCTGTCTACATTTCCCGCTGCCTCGGAAAAGCAGCCAGCATAATCAAGGACCCCACATTCATAGAAATCATAGAAATCACAGAAACCCTACAGTGCAGAAGGAGGCCATTCGGCCCATCGAGTCTGCACCGACCACAATCCCACCCAGGCCCTATCCCCACATATTTTGCTCACTAATCCCTCTAACCTATGCATCTCAGGACTCTAAGGGGCAATTTTTAACCTGGCCAATCAACCTAACCCGCACATCTTTGGACTCCCCGGACATTCTCGCTTCCACCTTCTTCCGTCGGGAAAAAGATACAAAAGTCTGAGGTCACGTACCGACCGACTCAAGAACAGCTGCTTCCCTGCTGCCGTCAGACTTTTGAATGGACCTACCTCACATTAAGTTGATGTTTCTCTACACCCTAGCTATAACTGTAACACTACATTCTGCACTCTCTCCTTTCCTTCTCTATGAATGGTATGCTTTGTCGGTATAATGCGCAAGAAACAATACTTTTCACTGTATGTTAATACATGTGACAATAATAAATCAAACCAAATCAAGAGTCATATTCCAGCATTGCGCTGCAGCTATCAGTTTGTTTGAGAAATGTGCTTGAGCCCGAGCGTGATTTGAACCCACGACCTTCTGGTTGAAAAGCAAGAGCGCTACGGACAGAGCCAAGCTGACATGCAAAAATGTCTGAGAAAATGAATCAAAGGATGTGTGTGCGTCTCGCTCCCTCCTGCTGCTTTCGCTGTTCCAAGTTATGACATCACAGAGCGCTCCCCCCACTCCGTCCCCTCCTCCCACAGCCTTGTACCCTATCCCTGGCCCTCTATTATCCTCCCAGCGATACCATGGTAATAATCACTTGGTTACAGTAATAATTGCTTTACGTAACCAAACAATTATTCACCAGTGTTAAGACTGG